>NC_092118.1:9755059-10055059 GCF_045679555.1 Salvelinus alpinus
TGGGAGAACTAAACAATATTTCTACTTTTCAGAATGTGGGAATGGTCTGTGGACACTTAAGGGGCAGTCATGACGACGTGTGTTTCATTTGGTGATCTCATGATGGACAGGAAACATGGACAGGAAACACATAACTGTGTCTCTTAAAGTGTACATTTCCCAGCTGTCAGGTTTACATCTAAATATTGTGAAATGTATGTAATTAAACATTCAATTATTTGTGAAAAGATGTAATGTGACGTTAACCTTGTAAATGAGAAAATATGGGTTTTCATATAAAGTTAACCAAGTCAGTAACCACGCCCACGTGAGCATAGACATTACGTCGGCGTCATGGACCGCCCTTTTCTATGAAGTGTATAAAACCCACTCCTGACGAAATTCACATTAGACTAGGAAACATGCAGCTGACGCTTCATGTGAAATGGTTTAAACTACAACTCTACCAAAGGACGAGTCAGAGAACGCCGGGACGGCGTTCCCACGTTGGAATGGCTACAATTCTATAGGCCATCGGAGACCATACAGCTGTAGTTTGAGCTACACGGCTGGAAATGGTTAAACTCTGAGACTATCGATCACTACAGAATAAGAGCAAATCTTAGACGTATACTTACTAGTCTGCAGCTAAAAATTACGTAAGTCTAGAACGAGAATACCGACAACCACCGAAGAATCTATTCTATTTCCGAATGGTACTCTGAAGTACCCATTCTAACCGCCTATAACCACGGAAGACATTGTGACTTCTGGGAAAGTTAACCAGATGAACTCCACTGGACGATCGAGTGTTCTCAATGGAGAGACAACAACGACATCCAAGCGTATATATGTACATTGCAATTTCTTTTAAATAAATAAATAAATAATTAAGCCAATTTGTATATCGCTGATTCATGATCTTGGCTAGGGTTCATGTAGATAACCAAGAATTTGACAACGTTTGGAATGAGACTAATGAAGGTAACAATTAATAATCATTAATGGAAGATTAATTGATAAGATATTAAAATATCTGAAGAGTTATATTCGGTAAATTATAACTCTGTAACTCTAAACATTTTCCCGTGGTGCCCTGACTTCCTAGTTAATTAATGTTTACATGATTAGTTTAATCATGTAATAATTAAACCTAGAGAATTGATTTGATAATATACAGTCTTCACATTTAATGATAGTTCAGACACGACAATGGTGAAGGTGTTTCTTTCTCCTAGCCAATCAGGATTTCAATATAACCCCAGTGGGTGTGCCTTTAATGTTGCATGTGGCAACACACGTGTTGCACAGAGGAGCAGTAATAAACTCAATTCCTCACACAGGAGGACGTAGATATTCTCGTAAGTGAATTCTAAGCGTGTTATCTGCAAATCTACGGTGAAGACACCAATCCCCTAGGTAAGAACACTGTTAAACCGAGTTAGAAGGAGATGGAGTCTCATTTATTCATCCATGAATGAATCATTCAATGTACAACATGCATTTAAACCAACACATAGAGCAGCTCTTACAGATGTGTTATCTGCTGGCAAGGCTTTGGAATTGTGCTACTTTCCCCACTTACTCTCATATGCTTTTGTGTAAACTGAAATTTGGCTCCAAGGTTTCATTCGTTTAATGTATTAATCGAGTCAGGAGAAAGGCGTCTAGACAACCAATGACCAATGGGTTGCCTTCCACAATAAAAGAGTGGAGGGAACTCCATTCTGAAATGACCATAATAATAATGCCTCTGCAAATGCTTGAGAAACTATATGAATATAGCAATGCCAGCCATTTTGTACTGGATGTACAGTAACCTAGTTTTGAGATTTGGATTTTAGTCATCGTCCATGTTGCTTATTGTTCATATTTTAGATCTGGTCGTCTCTGCCGTCTTTATTGTAATGAAAATGAGTTATGGCGTGTTCATCACAGTGTTCATCACACCCCGAAGACAAAAACTCCACCAGGTATATTCCCTATACACCACAATACTCTTTGGTCTTATCTGTGCAATGCAGGTAATCAGCCCAGCAATACAAAAATAGTTTCTGCTTCTGGGATTAGGCATTGCTAAGGCTGTTTTGTGGACAGAATATGGAGCCCCAAAAGGCAACGGAATCTTACAAATTGCAATGGCACAGCACACACTGCAAGCTTTGTTTTTTTTTACCACAAGGCAAGCGTTTGATTCGAGACTGTTTGAGATCCAAAAACAGACTCACTTCAGAAAGGAATTTCATTTTGGCGTTGCTTTTCAAAATCTATTTTGGTCTTTGAAATACTTCAGAGAACCCAACAGTGCAATCCTTCAGACACACAACAAATATTTAAGCCTTTCCTTAGTACTTCAAAGCAAATAGAGCAGCTGAAATATTAGAGGTATTTTACAGCTCCAAGTGAAACCACAGTGTATTTTGCTTCACCTTTTGAAACACCATGGACAAGAGAGTTTGAAAGTTCAGCCTTGATCCTGTATCAACAATATGAAATGTGGCTCAGAATGATGATGTCATTGTGCCCTGAAAGCTGTCATCATCTGTAAAACCTTCCCTATTAGCAAGCTCAGATCCACAGGTCTATCACCATGCCTATCTGACTACAATACATAGTCAGACTGTCTGTAACTCTCCTGAGAACCCCCTTGACTCAATCAGAGTGAACTAAGGGGCCCAGATGAGGCAGAGATACAGTATGATGCCATTGTATAGCCATGGCACATCCCCAACACTGTCTCTGTGGGCTGTGGGACTCAAAGAGCTGAATGAACCTAATCTACTCACACAGTTTCTCTTTTAGTGGCCAGATATACTGTCACACTCTAGCCAGCCTTGCCCTTTCCCTTTAACAGAGGTCAAATAGCCAGCTGCCTTTGCAATGCTAATCCTAAGAAGGATTTTTTTGTTGTTGTTTGTAAATACAAATCATAGTGGATCACATAGCCCGTGTGAAGTGTGACATTTAAGAGAGGGGAGAGTTGTCAGAGCCATTCCAGGAATTCTGGCAGGGAGACAGCTGGAATCAACACAGCCATGCACAATTGAATAAAGTTCTCTTAGTAACATGTTAAATACTCTGTTCCTCATCACTCCTCATGGGGGCAGCATATCTCCATAATTTACTGTCACCTAACCCATTTGTAAATCCTTTTGTTTTTCCCACCATTTTTCTTTCCTTTCACTCATTTCTATCAGTTTAAAAATATATATTTGGTGAGATACAGTGAGACAGGTTCCAGTGATTTATCAATTCGATCAAAAAGCTATTTAACAATCAGAGTGCTAGAGCAGCCTGCAGTGCAGCCCCTCTCCCTCTCCCCACACCCACCTACAGTGTGCAGCACCCAAACCAGGCAGTGCCGATGGTAATAGACCTTGAATTACAATTAATCCTGCCTCGCTCGATTTGCCAATAGTGATTCCAGCACAGAGTAGGGAACTGAGAGTGAGCTGGAGAAGTGAGCAGGGACTTCAGGTGGGTGTATTTCAATATGTTAGAGAGAGGGTGCATCTGAATTATTTAAGGCCACGCTACCTGTCATTCATGCAAACATATACAGCCCCTTTATGCCTTTGTTAGACTTGACATACTTATTTAATCTCTTTCTCCATTACTAACAAAGCAAGCTCTCGCAGCTAGCCATAAAATTGTTTTATCGCCACAGTGTTCCCTATAGGTTTATGGGAGACGTCCTTATTCTATCAATGGTACTTGGTCAGCCTTGTTATGGTGGCTCGGGGTAAAGGCTGAGATGACTGTTGTTGTGTTAGTTCTTTTACATGCCTATCCTCTGTGTGAAGTGCTGGGCTGTGCTGAGCAGAGCCGTGCTGAGAGAGGTAATAGCAGGGCTCCTAGTAGCAGGTTAGGCTCCTGCCAGGAGTCTGCTCCAGAGCCCAAGGTGCACGCTGGTATTTAGATTAAGAGGCAAAGAGCGATTTCATTAGTTGTTTATCTGAGGGCTGTGAAGCGTTGGTCCGCTTATTAAAAACACACACAAGCCTGTGGGGTAGACTGGTGGGGGTTGAGAGATCACTGGGTGTGGAAACACAGCTGGGGAACAGCCTCTCTCCCCGCTGCCTCCATCCCTCCTCTCCCCTTCTCACCCCCTAGATCCCCTCCACCCAACCCCTTCCCCATCAGCACTCTGTTAGTAGTGACAGCCAGTGGCAGCCAGCAGGCAGATGTCATCTAGCCCAAGGACAAAATGAGCAGTGGATCTCTCGGAGGCACCGCCACCCTGGCTGGCTGTGGAAACTGCTTGCCTCCGTCATTCAAGCTCCATCTGAGTCCCTGTTGTCCTTGTCCATGTCCCTGTTGGTCCCTTGGATAAGAGGTAAACTGAATAGAGCCACCTAACATAGGTGTTTTACAATACGTGATGCCAAAATAATAAAGCCAGTGTCATCAGGAAGGGTGCTATCTGTCTGTCTGGTGGAACTCATTGTGATGTGCTGGTTTGAAGAGCCTTCCTGATTATTTCTTTGTATGCTTCCTTCGTGGCCTTTATTGAGAGATAGCGAGAGAGAGAGAGAGAGAGAGAGAGAGAGAGAAGTAAGAATAACAGAGTTCAGGCAGGTGAATAGCACCAGAAAGGGCTTTAATTGCTCCCTTTCATACAGTGGCAAGAGTGTGGAGTTTTTCATTTTTGTTCCTGTCTTTATACAGACGCACATGGAAAAGAAAGGAGAATGTAGACTCATAATCACCCAGTATGACTCATAGCCCCTTGGTGGTTCACATACTGTGTTGGTACGAGGTTGATGGCACAGGTCAGACAGTCAGACCGACGAGTGAAACATGTACTGAGCCCCAGAGCAAGGCAGTGTCTCCCACACAGACGAATGTGTGTCCCATCTGTGCTAGATGGACCTCCCACCTCTGGAATGGAGGCAGGGGACGATCCGGTGGCCCATATTTCAACTATTCCATTCTCCTTATTTGGCTGCAAGTCTAAACATTTTGATGGGGTAGAAATGGAGAAGTGGAGTGGGGACAATATAGCTGTCAGCTACATTTACTACCCAGACATGAGAATTGTCCCCCCCTCCCCCCCTCCCCCCCCATCCAGCCGCCTTGCCCTGTGCAGAGTTAGAAACACCACTGTGATAGACCTGTTTTGGCAACAACATAACACAATGCTGTTCACTAGACCCATGTCTCTATTGGTTCAACATATAGTATATGATGTGAACTGCCAGTCAGCCTAATGTCTGTGGCTAGGGAAGCAGGGGGTCCACAGTTCTGCTGCCGCGGAAACAGAGTTTATGATAATGGCTTTCATACCCTGAAGATGGGCTGAGACAATGTGACAGGAGTCGGTTCTGGTGTGGTGCTTTATCGATTGCTCCCCAACCTGGGCTCTGTTTATTGGAAGTCATGCACAGCCTGTAAAGTCCATGTATATGCAGCAGTCGGGTGTCCTGGTTCTCCCTCCCTCCCTCCCTCCCTCCCTCCCTCCCTTCTCCTGTCTCAGGTGTGTGTTATTTATGAGGCCCGCTCTGTTGTGAATCTCGCTCCTTGTGGTACTCTCCCAATTTATAACAAGTTCTTTCACAACTCATCAAACTGTGAAGGAATCTCGCTCCTTGTGGTACTCTCCCAATTTATAACAAGTTCTTTCACAACTCATCAAACTGTGAAGGACAATCTACCTGCTGAAAGCGAGCAAATGCAGCCATTTTTTCTCACTTTTCCCCGCTGCTTTTCTTCTATTTTGTTCATCACATGATAGGTGCTCCTTTGACCACGTTTCAGATGATGCAGAGGCTCACATTTATCACTCACACTCGGTTACCGTTGAGCTAACATAAAAACTTTATTTACCTATAATGTAGGAAGTGAATGATGCATTTCATAGACAGCATCATTGACAGATTGCATGTCATTTCATGTGTACTGCGCAGTTACATTTCAAGTCTACATATACACTTGAGCTAACATAAAAAAACATTATTTACATACATATACTGTAGGAAGTGAATGAAGCATACCATGGACAGCATCATTGACAGATTGAATGTCATTTCATGTACTGTATTTTTTTTATTTTATTTTTATTTCACCTTTATTTAACCAGGTAGGCTAGTTGAGAACAAGTTCTCATTTGCAACTGCGACCTGGCCAAGATAAAGCATAGCAGTGTGAACAGACAACACAGAGTTACACATGGAGTAAACAATAAACAAGTCAATAACAGGGAGGAGTTGCATAGTATACTGCATAGTGAAATGTACATATACTTTATAACCAATAACTATTTCAAAGTCATATTTATAGCTGAAGGAATTAGGATGTGCAAGTGTGTGCCAATGTCTGAGGTCAGTCATTTGATAGTGCCCTCCCTCCTGAATGTGTATGGGCAGAGTTTCTGTGCACCTGCACCCACAGCTGTGCAGAGCTCAAGGTTAGACATAATGCTTCCTGTGGTCATCCACACAGATAAAGGATGTGAAAGTCAGATTGTAACTCAGGTGTACCTGGGATCCGGTTTCCTGTCTCTGTCTTTGGATTGGCCTCGTTGTCAGTTGCGACGCACCTGACTGACTGCCACTCGGAAGGTCGCGTTGCTCTGGAGCATGCAGGGCAGCAGTCGCCTAACCTCCTCCCCTCCTCCCTTTCCTTCCTCTCCCTTCCCCTCCCACAGAGCCACTGTCTCCTGAGTGACTTTTAGCCACGTCCGAGAGAGAGAAAGGGAAAGAGAGCTCTGAGTCAAGGCAGCTGTGTGCTCTGTGTTCCACTAATCAGAAGGTATAGCAATTGAATGCTGCACGTTTCACTCCACACAGCACAGTACCTTTGAGCAGCTTGACAATAGCGGAGGAGGAGGAGAAAATCCATGCTCAACCTCCACCACCCCAATAACTAGTGGCAACAGACGTCAGGGCACACCAGAAGAGAGCCAGACGAGAATTGAAAACTTCTTTTTTTTTTTTAAGAACATGGTATATGGGATTGATTTGAAATTTTGCTTAATTATTTTGCTTAATATTAAGATGTTTCTATTCCAAGAAAAACAAAAAAACAAAACCCTCAGTGTTTCCGTTAGGATAATGTGGCGCTGTACAACGTGACCGTTTCCACACCCTAATTATAGGCTAACCAATATCCAAACGGAGATTCAGTGAAAATAAATATCTCATTGATTCATCAAGACAAGTCTCCATGCCAGTCTGAGAGCAGCGCGAAACGGTGCTGAAATAGTTGACCACACCCGAGTAGGCTATTGCTTCAAATCCAATTATAGCAATTGGATGACGGCGGGCCAGAACGTAATAAGTATACAATATTAGCACAATTATTTGGCCCACACTACAAATGTAACATGTTTAACACATATGATTAGTACATCATAAATTCAGTGACAATAAGATAATCATTTTGATCTGATTACGCTCATAAAAGCACTATGTCTCTATTCAATTATTATTTTTCTCTATTTCTCTGTGCGCTGATTGGTGGGGAAAATCAAGTTTACGTAGCCTACTGTAGGCAACGCAAAAAAAAATTTACGTCAAGATTTGTTCAGAACAATTTGCGTCATAGCAAGATATAATGTCGCTCTCAAAAAGTATCAAGAAAAAAGGTGGATAATGAAAATCGAAGTTTCAGAGAAGAATGTACAGAGAGATATGCGTTAATCTCTCCATCTTTCCCCAATGCCAAGCTAGTGTGTCTTATTTGCAATGAAAACATCGATGTTTGCCAAATAATTCAATCTCAGACTAATTATGAACCTAAGCATAGAGCTTTCAGTGACCTTCCCGCCTCATATAGAGGCCTGACGCAGAAACATTGAACCATTAACTGCAAGCTGCACACACAGCGTTTTTTCTGGACATATTCTGTAACTTAAACCGGTTAAATCTTCAGTTACAAAGAAGAGAGAAACAGTCGTGGACAAGGTGGAGAAATTTGAGGCCTTTACTAGGAAGCTTGAGTTGTTCGATATGGACATGTCATCTGGAAGGCTACTACACTTCAGTACACTGAAGAAACAACAGGCAGAGGGACCAGGCCGCAACATTGTCACAGAGGTGATGGAAGATTTCACCAAGCAGCTGAGGGACAATTTATCAACCAGATTTGAAGACTACGGCATGCCCAAGGATATCATTGCGTTTGTATGTGATCCTCTCATAGTCCGCCCAGGTGGAGAATTCTCCTCCCTTGCTAAGAAAACGATACCCTCGCTGGATGAAGCTGCAATTCAAACTGAACTGACTGAATTCCAGACATCAAGCCAAATCAGGGATGCTCTCAGGAGTGCTGAGTTCCTGTGTGCGTTGTGGGTGGAATCCTCCGAGGAATACAGCATTGTAAAGAAACTTGCATTTTATGTGCTAGCAATGTTTGGATCGACTTACCTGCGAGTCCTGATTTTCCTCTATGAACGCAGTATAGACTCACGACAGGAACCGGCTTTCACATAAGTCAATAGAGGACTGCCTGCACATCAAAAACACATTCATCGATCAAACCCGACATCCACAAGATTGTGTCCGAGGGGAAATGCAACTTTTCTCATTGAATAAGTAACTTAGTAGCCTATATTACTGTATTTAGTAAATACTAATATTATTGTGAGAGCATATCCAGGGATATTTACATCTCAAGCTGACAGTATGTTCTGTTTGTTATGTCGTTAGAAGAGAAGGCTATTCCGACAGACTTTTTTTCTTTAAATTATAGTTTTTTGTAGGATGCTACATTTTTGACCAGTTGCAATTGTAAGTAGGCCTAATAAAAAAAATCCTACTTCTATTAGGGTGTTAAGGCTGTTAAGCGTCATAGCCTACCTCAGCCAGTTAACCTCTCTTGGGTACGTGAGACGTTAGCGTCCCACCTCTTCAACAGCCAGTGAAACTGCTGGGCGCCAAATTCAAATACAGAAATACTCATTATAAAAATTCAGAAAACAAAACATATTTTACATAGGTTTAAAGATTAACTTCTTGTGAATCCAACCACGGTGTCAGATTTAAAAAATGCTTTACGGCGAAAGCATACCTTACAATTATTTGAGAACATAGCCCAGCAGACAAATCATTACAAACAGTAACCAGCCAAGTAGAAGAGTTACACAAGTCAGAAATAGAGATAAAATTAATCCCTTACCTTTGATGATCTTCATATGGTTGCACGCAGTCAAAACAGGCAGACAAAAAATCCAAATTGTATCCTTAAAGTTCATAGAAACATGTCAAACGATGTTTAAATTCAATCCTCAGGTTGTTTTTAGCCTAAATAATCGATAATATTTTAACCGGACAATAACGTCGTCAATATAAAAGGTAAACAAGAAAGGCACTCTCTCGGTCGTGCGCATGAAAAAGCTCTGTGACACTTTAGGGTCCACTCATTCAGACTGCTCTTACTTCCTCATTTTTCAGAATACAAGCCTGAAACAATTTCTAAAGACTGTTGACATCTAGTGGAAGGCATAGGAACTGCAATTTGAGTCCTAAGTCAATGGATACTGTAATGGCATTGAATAGAAAACTAGAAAACTCCCAAAAAACTACTTCCCGAATGGATTTTTTTCAGGTTTTCGCCTGCCACATCAGTTCTGTTATACTCACAGACACTATTTTAACAGTTTTGGAAACTTTAGAGTGTTTTCTATCCAAATGTACCAGTTATATGCATATCGTATCTTCTGGGCCGAGAAGCAGGCAGTTTAATTTGGGCATGCTTTTCATCCAAAATTCCGAATGCTGCCCCCTACCCTAGAGAAGTTAAGTCATTTTATATACAGTTGAAGTCGGAAGTTTACATCCACTTAGGTTGGAGTCATTAAAACTCGTATTTCAACCACTCCACAAATTTCTTGTTAACAAACTATAGTTTTGGCAAGTCGGTTAGGACATCTACTTTGTGCATGACACAAGTCATTTTTCCAACAATTGTTTACAGACAGATTATTTCACTTATAATTCACTGTATCACAATTCCAGTGGGTCAGAAGTTTACATACACTAAGTTGACTGTGCCTGTAAACAGCTTGGAAAATTCCAGAAAATGATGTCATGGCTTTAGAAGATTCTGATAGGCTAATTGACATAATTTGAGTCAATTGGAGGTGTACCTGTGGATGTATTTCAAGGCCTACCGTCAAACTCAGTGCCTCTGCTTGACATCATGGGAAAATCAAAAGAAATCAGCCAAGACCTCAGAAAATAAAAATTGTAGACGTCCACAAGTCTGGTTCATCCTTGGGAGCAATTTCCAAATGCTTGAAGGTACCCCGTTCATCTGTACAAACAATAGTAGGCAAGTATAAACACCATGGGACCAAGCAGCCGTCATACCGCTCAGGAAGGAGACGCATTCTGTCTCTTAGAGATGAACGTGCTTTGGTGCGAAAAGTGCAAACCAATCCCAGAACAACAGCAAAGGACCTTGTGAAGATGCTGGAGGAAACAGGTACAAAAGTATCTATATCTATAGTAAAACAAGTCCTATATCGACATAACCTGAAAGGCCGGTCAGCATGGAAGAAGCCACTGCTCCAAAACTGCCATAAAAAAGCCAAATATCATACTTTTTGCCAAATATCCTCTGGTCTGATGAAACAAAAATAGAACTGTTTGGCCATAATGACCATCGTTATGTTTGGAGGAAAAAAGGGGAGGCTTGCAAGCCAAAGAACACCATCCCAAACGTGAAGCACGGGTGTGGTAGCAACATGTTGTGGGGGTGCTTTGCTTACAGGAGGGACTGATGCACTTCACAAAATAGATGGCATCATGAGGTAGAAATTATGTGGATATATTGAAGAAACATCTCAAGACATCAGTCAGGAAGTTAAAGCTTGGTCGCAAATGAGTTTTCCAAATGGACAATGACTCCAAGCATACTTCCAAAGTTGTGGCAAAATGGCTTAAGGACAACAAAGTTAAGGTATTGCAGTGGCCATCACAAAGCCCTGACCTCAATCCTATAGAAAATGTGTGGGCAGAACTGAAAAAGCGTGTGCGAGCAAGGAGGCCAACAAACCTGACTCAGTTACACCAGCTCTGTCAGGAGGAATGGGCCAAAATGCACCCAATTTATTGTGGGAAGCTTGTGGAAGGCTACCTGAAACGTTTGACCCAAGTTAAACAATTTAAAGGCAATGCCACCAAATACTAATTGCATGTATGTAGACTTCTGACCCACTGGGAATGTGATGAAAGAAATAAAAGCTGAAATAAATCATTCTCTCTACTATTATTCTGACATTTCACATTCTTATAATAAAGTGGTGATCCTAACTGACCTAAAACAGGGAGTATTTACTCTGATTAAATGTCAGGAATTGTAAAAAACTGAGTTTAAATGTATTTGGCTAAGGTATGTAAACTTCCGTAAACTTCCGACTTCAAAATTAAGGTTATTGTTTAAATGAATTGCTCGACTGATGTAGGTTTTCTCCATCTGTTGGTGTGCAAGACTTGCATAACAGGTTAGCTATATTTTTTATTTATGTACGGTGACTTCCTTCTTGGGACATTGCATTTGGGAGTATTTAAAAAGAAAATTAGGATAACAATTTTCCTTATTATTTTAGGGGGACAAATAACATTCCCGCCAGTTGTTTTTAAATTTAAATTGAACCTTTATTTAACCAGGCAAGTCAGTTAAGAACAATTTCTTATTTACAATGACGGCCTACACACTAAAAAGAAAAGGTTCCTGGAGTATCCTTTTGGAGTTCTTCAAATTGAACTGTTGGGGAACCCCTATAAGTTCTTCAAAGAACCCTTTAAAATGGTTTTACATTTACATTACATTTAAGTCATTTAGCAGACGCTCTTATCCAGAGCGACTTACAAATTGGTGCATTCACCTTATGATATCCAGTGGAACAACCACTTTACAATAGTGCATCTAACTCTTTTAAGGGGGGGGGGGGTTAGAAGGATTACTTTATCCTATCCTAGGTATTCCTTAAAGAGGTGGGGTTTCAGGTGTCTCCGGAAGGTGGTGATTGACTCCGCTGACCTGGCGTCGTGAGGGAGGTTGTTCCACCATTGGGGTGCCAGAGCAGCGAACAGTTTTGACTGGGCTGAGCGGGAACTGTACTTCCTCAGAGGTAGGGAGGCGAGCAGGCCAGAGGTGGATGAACGCAGTGCCCTTGTTTGGGTGTAGGGCCTGATCAGAGCCTGAAGGTACGGAGGTGCCGTTCCCCTCACAGCTCCGTAGGCAAGCACCATGGTCTTGTAGCGGATGCGAGCTTCAACTGGAAGCCAGTGGAGAGAGCGGAGGAGCGGGGTGACGTGAGAGAACTTGGGAAAGTTGAACACCAGACGGGCTGCGGCGTTCTGGATGAGTTGTAGGGGTTTAATGGCACAGGCAGGGAGCCCAGCCAACAGCGAGTTGCAGTAATCCAGACGGGAGATGACAAGTGCCTGGATTAGGACCTGCGCCGCTTCCTGCGTGAGGCAGGGTCGTACTCTGCGAATGTTGTAGAGCATGAACCTACAGGAACGGGTCACCGCCTTGATGTTAGTTGAGAACGACAGGGTGTTGTCCAGGATCACGCCAAGGTTCTTAGCACTCTGGGAGAAGGACACAATGGAGTTGTCAACCGTGATGGCGAGATCATGGAACGGGCAGTCCTTCCCCGGGAGGAAGAGCAGCTCCGTCTTGCCGAGGTTCAGCTTGAGGTGGTGATCCGTCATCCACACTGATATGTCTGCCAGACATGCAGAGATGCGATTCACCACCTGGTTATCAGAGGGGGGAAAGGAGAAGATTAATTGTGTGTCGTCTGCATAGCAATGATAGGAGAGACCATGTGAGGATATGACAGAGCCAAGTGACTTGGTGTATAGCGAGAATAGGAGAGGGCCTAGAACAGAGCCCTGGGGGACACCAGTGGTGAGAGCACGTGGTGCGGAGACAGATTCTCGCCACGCCACCTGGTAGGAGCGACCTGTCAGGTAGGACGCAATCCAAGCGTGGGCCGCGCCGGAGATGCCCAGCTCGGAGAGGGTGGAGAGGAGGATCTGATGGTTCACAGTATCAAAGGCAGCCGATAGGTCTAGAAGGATGAGAGCAGAGGAGAGAGAGTTAGCTTTAGCAGTGCGGAGCGCCTCCGTGACACAGAGAAGAGCAGTCTCAGTTGAATGACTAGTCTTGAAACCTGACTGATTTGGATCAAGAAGGTCATTCTGAGAGAGATAGCAGGAGAGCTGGCCAAGGACGGCACGTTCAAGAGTTTTGGAGAGAAAAGAAAGAAGGGATACTGGTCTGTAGTTGTTGACATCGGAGGGATCGAGTGTAGGTTTTTTCAGAAGGGGTGCAACTCTCGCTCTCTTGAAGACGGAAGGGACGTAGCCAGCGGTCAAGGATGAGTTGATGAGCGAGGTGAGGTAAGGGAGAAGGTCTCCGGAAATGGTCTGGAGAAGAGAGGAGGGGATAGGGTCAAGCGGGCAGGTTGTTGGGCGGCCGGCCGTCACAAGACGCGAGATTTCATCTGGAGAGAGAGGGGAGAAAGAGGACAAAGCACAGGGTAGGGCAGTGTGAGCAGAACCAGCGGTGTCTGGTGTTTTAATCCTCAAAGAAGCTTTCGAATAAACATTGGGGGTTAATTTGTGAACTACCCCCCTCCCCTATTATTATTATTATTCATAATTATTAATAATAATAATACGCATAACAATAACAACCATATTTTAGTTGTCAGTGTTTATTATGATTTTTCTGGAAAAGCAGAATTTAAAAAATCCAAATGTGAAGTTAACTCCCAGCAGAGCCCCTAGTCCAATATGTATATCCTCTGGCATGTTGATGTTAATGTGTTGATGTTCTCCGAATCCATAGCCAGAATGATTTTGCAGTGTGTGGTGATCGAACAGGTTACCCGTTATATTCATCAGAGGTGTAGGGAGGGTGAAGTCTATGAATACAAAAAATAGTAATTTTACAGATGAGTAACAAAACATGCACACGACAGTATTCATACCTTGGTTTTTGTGGTGAATGTGAATGAAAAAAACTGTTTTGATAATGGTTTTCATACTCATACCTTGTCCATAATGTAGAGGCCTATGGGCCTCGTGGTCTGTATAACATACCAATACCAACTGACATACCTTTGTATGCCTCCTTGACTGTATACCTGCAGATACAGGCACAAAAGTGAGCAGTTCAGTCATCTGCACCCAAAACAGCTATCCTTCAACATATTCTTATAGCATACATATTCTTACCTCTGTGTTGATTGATATCCATTGAATTCTGTCCATTTTCTGTTTTAGAAAGATTTGCACAAATATGAAAAGATAGATAGTATCATGATCATACAATGAACAAACCCTACCTTAATCTTTACATTTTTCAGTTAAGTGTCTTCACCTGCAGTCCTTTCAAATTCAAATCCAAATGTTTCAGTTAGGCTGTTAGGTTCCTGCAAGAACCCCCACCAACTAAGGAGGTTCCTCGATGAACCCCACCTCATATGGGGTTCTTAGAAGAACCTTTTGGGGGCCATTTTCAGTGTCAAGAATCCTAAGGTTCTTTGAAGAACTTTGAGGATCTTAGAAGAACCCTTAGGGGTTCAACCCTAAGTTTTAGTATACACCGGCCAAACCCCGCTGGGCCAACAGAGACATTCAATGACATCATCAAGAGATATGCTGGACCCTATGTCAGAGAGGTGTTTTTGGGACCACATCGTGTCTATTGTCCTGCTAATAGCCCTTGTGAAAAAAAATAGTGTTTGAAAACATTAATGATATTTTTGAGATTATTTTGTTTTACAATAGCCGAAAGTAATTGGCTGTACTAGAGAATTTTTTTTTTTTGTAAGAACATAGTAAGTGGGATTGATTTTAAGAAATGTAGCTTAATTAATTTGATTAAAACCCTCAGGGTTTCAATTGGAAAATATGGTGCTGTACAACATGACCTTTCTTTAACTAGGCAAGTCAGTTAAGAACAAATTCTTATTTACAATGACGGCCTAAACTGGCCAAACCTGGATGATGCTGGCCCAATCACGGACAGTTGTGATACAGCCAACTTAACTAAGAAATACATTTGACGATACAATTCTCCCCCTACCCTCCTTCTTGACAAGAGTCTATTGTCCTGCTAATAGTCCATAATGGCACTGTACAATGTGACTGGTTGGGAGTAGGCTACAGTACTACAGTAAGAGCAAAATAATCCTAACATTTCCACTCCCTAATTGTAGTCTAACCAATATCCAAACGGAGATTCAGTGAAAATAAAAATATAATTGATTTATCAAGATCAGTCCCCATGCTTGTCTCAGAGCAGCGCTGTCTTAACCTCTGAATGCTGTGTTTTCCCGCTTCAGTCCAGTTACAGCTTGTTCTGATCAAGTAGAAACAATTGTGTGTCAGTTCATAAACCATGTGCTATCGAAAATCTCTTCCCAACTATTTCACAATCTATATGGCTCTCCGCCAATAATAAAATTTAGGGGATTGGAGGATTCTAAATTAATATCTAAGGGGCATTTTTCATTAAGGCAAATCTGGAAAATGACATGCGCAAGACACAGTGGTAATATTTTTCCTTTTAGAGACTATAATACATGGTGTCCAGGTCAGGATAACCAAAACATGTCTTTATTAAAGACTATCAGAAAGACTGTTGCTACTTATTTATTTTGATCCAAGCCATGAATGAGTGAGTCTCTCAACCTTATGTAGGTGCCGAGGCTATATGACTGCGCCATCAACTTGATTATTAGCAGACATCACCTGCTTATATTCGGTCAACACATATATCTTAAGAATATCATGGAATATAATTGAACATTTTAGTTTCTCTTAGAATAAAAATAAAAAGTAAAAATAAAAAGTTTAAGTAAGTAATACTGACAAGTAGAAACAAAAAAATGTGTATTTTTCCAGGTGTGTGTGCAGGTGTGTGTGCAGGATAGAGGAAGAGCAATTCTTACACTATTGTTCTAAATTCAATCACTTTATTCATCCTCATCATTCAATTTTGAAGTTATCTTAAAAAAATTGTTTTACCCCCTTTTCGTGGTATCCAATGGCTAGTAATTACTATCTTGTCTCATCGCTACAACTCCCGTACGGGCTCGGGAGAGACGAAGGTCGAAAGCCATACGTCCTCCGAAACACAACCCAACCAAGCCGCACTGCTTCTTAACACAGCGCGCCTCCAACCCGGAAGCCAGCCGCACCAATGTGTCGGAGGAAACACCGTGCACCTGGCTCCCTTGGTTAGCGCGCACTGCGCCCGGCCCGCCACAGGAGTCGCTGGTGCGCGATGAGACAAGGATATCCCTACCGGCCAAACCCTCCCTAACCCGGACGACGCTAGGGCAATTGTGAGTCGCCCCACGGACCTCCCGGTCGCGGCCGGCTGCGACAGAGGCTGGGCGCGAGCTGCGCTGCGATGCAATGCCCTAGACCACTGCGCCACCCGGGAGGCCAGAATTATCAGTTTTTATTTGGTTTATGTTGCCCATTCATTGTCAGTTAGAGACACATTAGCGCCTTGTGACCCAAAAGCATAATCAGTGCTGTAACTCCCCCTTGCGCTGGTCTGGCGCAATGAAGCAGTGACGCAGGGTACCGTACTGAAGCACAAATTACTTCTAAGTCCCGCAGCATAATCTCAAAACTTTTAATTGAGCAACCACTGTATGAGACTTCACAGATGTTCCATCTATCTGGAATATGCTTCCTCAGAACAACATTAGAATTGGTATCTAACCACACAGTGGTTGAGTTTGCAAGAAAGGCATTTCACTCTACTTGTGCATGTGACATTAAAACTTGAGTCAGTGTGGAAACGTCACAGCCTCTCTGAGTTCAATACGAGCTAATTGCTAATTGCTAACTGGTGGCTGGTGGAGCTGCAGCCGCGATAGCCTACATGTACAGATGATCTTACACTCAGCTCTGCGGCTCTCCGGCTGAGCAGGGACAGCCTTTAGAGACACAGAGCTTCAGTGGTTCGGCCCATCACCGAGCTGTAAGCAGTGGGCAGAGACATCTGCTCTGACAGTGGGAGTCAGAGGGGAAAGGTCACACAGTCCCCGCCCTGCCGTCGGCTGCACTGCCACCTGGGCTTCCAGGGCTGCTGGGTAATCCTTTGTGACAGTCGGAACGCAGACCCGTGGGGGAGACAGACGTCAATGGCCTTCCTGCTCACCTTGCTCACAATCCCTGATCTTGAGTTTGAGGCAGAGTGGATGAGACAGAACCGGACAGTGCACAAACATTGTGCTGAGTGGAAACAAAAACAGAGGCATGAGGAGGGGCGGCAGGGAAGGAGGGCTCAAGAGGAGGACAGGAAGGCTAAAGCAGGTATTGCTCAGATAGAAAGGGGCAGGGAGGCTGAATGCTCTTTACGGAGGTGGAGAGCTGAGCTCCTCTCATCTCACAGTGAGAGGGAAGGGGCAGGCGGTGGTCGATTCCCTCCCACACTGCCCTTGAGAGATGGCCCATAGTAAACGTGTGAAAATAACCTGAGGTAGAGAAGAGTCCCCCTGGATCGGTGTGTTGACGGTATAAATGTATCTGTGTGTGTGTGTGAGAGAGTACTTACCCCTTTGTACTGTATACTGTAGGTGAGGTTCTTTATTTCTGTTCTGTGTGGACCAACTCTCCATACGGGCGTATAGCCAAAGATGAGATCGTCTTCTTTGTTTTTGATGTGGCTTTTCTTGTCTGCGATTCAAATATGTGTCAACCTTCACTACCAGGTGTTGTTTCTATTCTGTACCTGTCATTTGTTCATCTTGACTGCACATGCTCTTGGTAAATGATCCCCCATCGTTCCTCCTGCTGAGTGGGATGTCATTACATGCGGACTGAGTGTTCTAACACCACGTCTCTCCTTCGCACGTCACTCTATTTTTCTCGTTCTGTCAGGTGGGAAAACAGACATTTACGTTGGCGCCGACACCAAATTCCACCACCATCTTCTGTAAATGCGGTGGTCACACACAATCTCACCTTATCATCCCTTCACCCATCTATCTATCCGTCTGCTGTGAGTGGAAATGGATGGGAAAGACCACTCCGGTATAGCAGTTACAGACTGGGATTGCATTTCAGATGAATTCATTTGCCTAGCAGACACGGTTACCAAGGTGACTTCTGATGCCTCTTTTGGTTATGGCGCTTCATGCTCGGTGCCTCATTTCACAAATGTATGTATGTTGGTGTTTTCTGATAACCAGGTAAAAGACAGAGTGTTTGAACCAACCATCTCGTCAATTTCCTGTGCTTCGCACCTCTAAGTCAGTATAAGCCGAAATACACACTTCACTACTCTCCTTTGCAGTAGGAGCTTGCACTTCCGCCATTTTTACAGAAATCAGAATTCAGATTTCAAAAGGACGACAACTCTGTGATTTTCCTTTCACCTTTCTATTGTTTGTGAGAGCAGATGTCACGCGGGGACTGAGCGGTGACCAGAGAAGAATCCCAGAGTATAGTGTTTAAAATTCAAGGCGTCACCATCTTGATTGCTATGCATAAGATCTGCCAGGATGCCTCTAATGATGAGAGGAATCAGAGGACACAGTTTATATTGATGCCAACAGGCGTGACGTCTTTAACTTTTCACCCCCAGCACCTGACAGACACCTTGAGAATGGTAACTGTTAGCTCTCACTGGACGGAAGTGAGGGGTTACGGATCTGGAATAATGACGAAGTTTGATTTAAAAGAAGACTGATTTTGATATTACTGCATACATTATGCATTTGAATTAGTAGGGCTACTAGGGTGCAAATGAGACATTGTGAAGAACGTCTGGCACCTTTTAATTAATTGATAGCACACTTTTAGTCCTAATTGTATCTCAATGTGAAATGAAAGATTTGTATACCCCAAAAAATTGCATGTTTTTCATACCTTATTTTCTCTACTGCACCTCTTTCCAAATGTATTTATACATCAGAGCTGAGGTAAATTCGAATTGAAGGCAGTCAATTCAGGAAGTAAACTGAAATTACAATTAAATGATTGAAAACATTTTCAAATACTTCTCAATAAAAGCTCTTTATTTCTAATCACTTCAATTGACTGCCTTTAATTTTGAATTGACCCCTGCCTTGTTATTCATACTAAATGTTTATTTACGGGCCTCCAGTGTCGTTTCCATGGAAGTCATAGTTAAGCCCATTTGTCCAAAGCATGCTGCTCACTACAGAACAATATTAATATTTTATCATGAGAGAAATGACCTGCCGACAAAGATACTGCAGGTTTTTCAGAAGAGAGAGGACGGGGGCAGTAAAATGTCTGGAAAACCCAACCTCAGAAATGATAGGAGAGGGAAGAAACAGTGGGGGGGAAAAACAGGCATTTTCTCTGTGAAAACAGAGGGAAATGGAATGGTAGTCTTCATCTTACCACAGATTCCTGTTAGAAATAGAAACAGCTTTTTTTTCTCATTAGCTCAGGTGGCATTGCAGCAGTGATGACGAGTCACCTTTGTTTAAATCAATATGCGCGTGTGTGTGTGTGTGTGTGTGTGTGTGTGTGTGTGTGTGTGTGTGTGTGTGTGTGTGTGTGTGTGTGTGTGTGTGTGTGTGTGTGTGTGTGTGAACACGTGTATGTGTGTGTGCGTGCGTGCGTGCGTGACAGCGAGAGAGACAGCGAGGCAGGTATGGCGGATGGTTCCGTACAGTAAGTGCTCAATTAGGGACAGACAGCATAGACAGCACAGTCAGAGGACAGAGGATGGGAAAGAGGGGGGTGGTGGATGGCATATACTGAGAACATTTTGAAACCATGTAGGATATTTATATCATTGCGTCAATATTGGGTGAGAGAGGCAGAGTGCTGTCCCTGTGCTCAATGCACCCATCAGTTATGTCAGATCTTTTCATTTTTCATTTTCAGCTTTAATACAGGTAGGTACACCTATACATCCTTAGGTCAAACAACTTATCCAACTCAAATTTTCCAGGACAATTCTCAAGCCTCGATATAAAGTAAATCATCCGTGGTATCCAGTTGTATATGATGTGTGCATGATTACTATGTGCTACAATAAGCAATGTATGTCTTCCGTCTGTTAGCTCTGGGTGGGGTAACTATAGGTTTTCATCCGTACCTCTTACCTCATACTCTTACTCATCAAGGTAATTGGAAAAGCTTACTCTCTCCACACCATGACTCATAGAGGGCATTGGGGTTAAAGAGTAGCCAATCAGAATTCTGGACAGTTTAGGCTTCCATTCTAATACGCAGCCAACAGTAAAATCATGTATGAAGAAAATGTTTAACACTGCTTAATGTTAAATGAAGATCCGGTAGCATTTTTCCTTGGCATATTGACCTCATCACGTCACTGGTCTACCGCACTACAGCACCATTAACAATTAACAAACAGGATGACTCATGGCAACATCTTGCAATGAATACCTTGTTTCTGCGTTTGATTCTCATTTGTTACCCAGGTAGTTACAGTACAGTACAACACATATGCATTTTATCTTCACAGATGTACAACTTTTTGTCAATTGGCTTTTATCTGCTGTTTAATATTCTTTAGACCAAATGTCTGGGTCATAGTGAAGAGTAGTGATCTGGTGTGGGGTGAAATGTAATACCCAAAACACAAGGCACGTACCAGGGATCTGTGCGCTTTACTCATTTCACACTGTCAAACAGATATATTTTGTCTAGGAGAACTGTCAGACAGGACCCCAGAAGCATCATGCTCAAGTGGTCATGGGCATCCTGCGCCTGCTTCGATGGTCTCTAATATATAGCCTTCACTTCCAGAAAAGCCTAATCTGTTAACATGATGACATCTTGGTGCATTATCGTTGGCACAGACCTGAATTGGGTGCCAGTGGCTGACAATGGAGCGAGAGGGTGAAAATTGAGCCCAAGCGTCAAGTCAACCCAGTCTTCAATAACCAACCCAATACATCAAACCATATTTCAGATGGAACCTGTCAAAACTCAGCCTCTCCCATAACTGACACGACTATAAGAGTAACATATTCAATCTCAGAGCACCAGTTTGAACTGGCTCTGCAGGCATGGGGCTCCCAAATGGCACAGTGGTCTAAGGCACTGCATCTCAGTGCTAGAGGCGTCATTACAGACCCTGGTTTGATTCCAGGCTGAATCACAACCGGCCGTGATTGGGCGATGCACAATTGGCCCAGCATCGTCCGGGTTTGGCCGGGGTAGGCCATCATTGTAAATAAGAATTTGTTCTGACTTGCATGGTTAAATAAAATAACACTGTTTCAATGGATGAGTCACTCAACAATGATTAAACATAGAATTTTGTGAGTCTTGTGAGATGCTTTTTGTATTAATCCTTTACCCTCGTACCTGTATACGGTTTGAAAATGGCAGATTTTGGCACTGATAAGAATCTAAATTGGAATGCAGTGGCTGTACAGTAACATGCTATAAATTACATCAGAGCTCCGGATCTGCGCTTCATAGAGCTGAATGGGTTTTGACTGACAGACGTTCTGAACTTGAGTACTGCATGGGTCAAGAAGTTGCCCCTATCCATCCACTAATTGGGAAATTTTAGCAAGTTCTTTGTAATTATTATAATTTTTTAAGTGTTTTGTTATGTGAGTGAGGGAAATGCTGTAAATGAAGAGGACTGAATGTGTTTTCAATTATGAGACGTTGGGGATTATATTAAATACTGCATTGATGACATACAAGCAAGCCAAACACCCGTGAGTCCAAATGTGCACTTCACATTTCCATATCATAAAACCCATGTCATATACAGTGTCAACATGTATCATCACCATGTTTGATGTACTAACGTAGTTTTATCTTCAAAGGACTGCAAAATATTTCTCGTAGACATGAACAATTCTGGTAAATAATGAGTGAGGAAAGGACATTTTGTAGCTGAATTTCAATTGCTTCTCTCTCTGGGGCTTCACAATTACCTGTTACAGCTTGGTAATCTTTTGTGGGTCTCTTATAAAGCAATGAGAGCATAAAACACATTGTGGAAGCTGAATTACTGTGGGGCCTTGAGAGGCAGAACAGTAAGAGTGAGGGAAAAAGTTAACATTTAAGGACAATTTGAATGAACCTCTGTTGAGCCAAGTTCATTATATCGAATTCATTAGCGTGCAAATTAACCCTGGCTAAGCTCAAAATGGAGCGGAGCGGTGGACAGGGTTGTTAAGTATGCCATCTAATTTTGTCAGCCAAAGGTTATGGATGAATAATTCAAGCAGAACTTTATTTCCGGTTGTCAGTCATCCTTCCCCTGTATGGCGCGGGTCACATGGTCATAATGAGATAGCGGGGTGAGTAGTGGGTTTATTTGGGGTTTAGGAGACACAGCTGTACGGGTATACTGGTTCCTTCCCCTCCTCTCTCTGTCTGCTGCAGCATCAAGAGCAGATGGGACTAATTTAATTGAATAATTTATTAACCAAATCTCTGAGCGTATGCTGGACATCCGAGCATTCTGTCTCTGCAGCCAAACAGTCGTCAAATTTGAATTTCCGGCTGACTCTATTGTTTAGCCCATCCATCCTCTAGTGGGAGAAAGAGGGACAGGAGGTGAGGAGGGAGGGAGATGAGGGACAGGAGAGGAGGGAGAGCCGGGCACCCCTGAGGGCAAGGTGACATTCCACATTCACCTGCCTGCCTCTGGCAACATTCTCTGGCGGCGTTCTTCTTCTCTTTCTCTGTTCTCAGCAGCCCTGTAGATTTGCTGCCCATCAGCACTTCTGAGAGAAAGTGCAGAAGATGAAACATGTTTTGGGGCCTTGTGGCCCACAGACTGAGGAGAGACACAGACACAAAACAGGGGGGGGAGCAGATGAATTGAAGTCCCTTACATGACCATCATGACAAATGGCTGAGTAATGACCTAAGATTAACTTGAAGAAAGGTCAGAATAAAGGAAGTGGGAGCACTGAGCACTGAGCAGCCGACTGCTGCAGTCTAGTAATGTGAGGAGAATAAAGGTTAGAGAAGATACCTGTAGCCTACAGAACAGATGGATGTAGTGTAAATTGTGTTCTCAAGGTTTTTTATTCACATTTTTATCATAACCCACCAGGGAATTAAGTTGTATATTTTCTACATGAGAAACGATAAACACAAACTTTTCAAAGTTTTTTTTTTACGAATGACAATGTAAATTCCACCGGCATCCATTGATTGGAGTTTTAATGGTAAATATCCCTACGAAATGTCAAGCTATGGAATGTGCAGTTTGGTAAAAATCATTTCCTGGAATCCTCTCTCATCTCAACTCAAATAAAGACGAGATGTCTTTGATCTCTGCAAATCAAAGAGCCCTGTATAATTCCATTGGCTGCTGAGGAACCCACTCTTTACCTGAGTGTGTTTGTCAGCGCCAGGCAATTTGCATTTGGAAGGGAATGCGCTGCGTGATTGTTTTATGGAGTCACGGCTAGAGCTCCCAGCTCTGCCTGTGAACAAAACATCTCTCAGCGGGGAAGGACGGAAGGACGGAAGGACGGAAAGAAGGAGAAAGATGGAAAGCGTGAGGAGTCAGTCAGAGACAGGAAAAACGCATAACTTCACTTATAGTTCCCCTCTCTAAGGACCCTTTCTTGATGCATCGGAAGACAGATCAACAAACGAGGAGATAAATAACGACAAAATAAAAACTGGGCTGTGTACAGACAATGACAGCCGGGGCTGTGATGTCACAAGACACAGAGCGTGGATGTAAAATGAAACGATAGAATAGATGGAAATGGACGTGCGAAAGACATCTGAGAACTTTTCTTCACTTTTTTTGGGGGGGGGGGGAGAAAGGAGAGACCGTGTATCTGTAGCAAGTGCTGCAGATGTTTGTGTGAGCCTTAGAAGCAGTCAGAGTGCCAGCAGTGAGCAGCAGACAAGTAGCTGCATGAGCAGCTTGCTGTACTACCTGCATTCCAGCACAGGCCGTTAATTGCTTTGTGCCTTCATCTCCGCAGTGAGTAGAGAAGACCCAATTAAAAATCAAATATGGCCTGGGAGGTGTCTGACTATATTTAGATTCATGAACAGGGTCTGTTGTGTATAGTAACAAAAGAATAAACGGAAGGAAGTAGGGAATAATGTCCTACAGTAATAAACAAGTGATGTCATGCTGCTCTCAAGGTAGGGGATGAAATGTGGTGAGCAGTGATTGCAAGAAACACACGCGTACTGTATGCTAGGCCATCGCCTCCAAGGGGAGGTCGTCTACACATACATCTTGGTCTGCTGGCATCTGCTTGAAAGCGCAGTCTCTTGCTAATGATGCGTCACATGGGCTGTGAGGAAAGTAACATTTGGCATAACTAGGGACACTTTTACCCTTTCCTTTCAAATCAATTAACAATTCACCTGAAAAACAGCTGCTGATTTCTGTTCCCGGTGCCATGTTCTGTATCAAACATAATTTAAATGTAACAAAAGGAAACACCGGCACTGACACAAAATCACAGAATAATTCTAAGCGCAACTTGATAGATCAATTCATAATTGTATAAATTCTCATGCCAGGGCTTCCACTTCCCTTCTCTCCAACCCTTCTCCTTCCTCCTTCCTCTGCTCATTCCTCTAATGAGGGTGCAATCAGAAGACAGACTAGAACAACTAGTGCTTTGTTTAGGTCAGAGTGTATTTCACTCTGCGTTAGAAGAGGTTAAACACGGCCCAAAGCCTATTTCAACAGGTCTAAGGTCAAATTGGAATCTGATTCCAAAACTTCAGGGGGTTAGGATCTTTGCTTATCTAGTCATCCATGTGGCTGGCGGCTCAAACTTATTCCTCTAGGAGTGGGGCAATGGAAAGAAAACAACCTTAATCTCACTTAAATTTCCTCCGAGGCACTTGAAACCAGAGCTAGCATATTAGCCACAACAGTAACAACGCCAGACTATCACTTACCATAACAGGCTGGGAATAAACTCCTTCTGGGGTAAGAAGTTGTTGTCATGATCAACCTCGTTAAGAGTGCTAAATGAATGAATCCCTCATTACTACTGTACCATCTCCCTACTACCCTCCTGACACCCAGGCAGACCAGCAGCCTCTTGTTATAAAAAAGCTGTTACAATGTTATACTTATGCAACATGTTGGCACAATGGATAAGGCTATATTCTTTCGAATTATATGTATTTGTATTTGTGTACTGGTATTTGAAAGAGCGACTGAACGCACCGATTCCACATGTGTTTCTCTGTTGCTCATGAAGAAAAACGAGATTTCAGTCTTAGGGGTGTGGTTCAATGTGGGAGTTACTGATGTTTGTCCCCCATCAGACAGCATAGGAACAAAGCCAGTATCACATCCACAAAATAATTATTCTATTTTATTTAACCATTATGTTGACAGGGAGTCAATGTTGAGACCAAGGTCTCTGTTCCAGATGAGTCCTGTTTAGCACAACAATACACATCAAAATACAACATACACATTCAACTACACATCCATATATACATCAAAATACATGTTATTATACACAACAATAAAAAAAACAGACATATTCTTCAGTAAAAAGGTCCCCTAACAGCCATCTGAAATGCCATAGAGGCACCAATTCCTCCAATGTTAAAGTACATTGGAGGTCATTCCACACAAAACTAAAAGCAGATCTTCCTAACTCAGTGGAAATGGAAGAGATCTCCAGAGTTAGCCATCCCCGAGACCGGATCTGGTATCTCGTACGTCTATAAGATAACAATGAAATAAGGTACGGAGGAAGTTTATGAAGGAGGGCTTTATAAACAAAAAGAGTGCAATGCATCTATCTACAAGACTTCATAGAGGGCGAGCCTACTTTCTGAAACAGAATGCAGTGATGTGTACTGAACATATCGGCCATAGTGTGCTATGAGAAACTGCGTCCAATGGCTTTAATACAGTTATATATTATTGATGGTTAAAATAAATACTCTGGCCTCCCGTGTGGCGTAGCGGTCTAAGGCCAGTTCTGCAGTGCTTGAGGCGTCTCTACAGCCCCGGGTTCGATCCCAGGCTGTGTCACAGCCAGCTGTGACCGGGAGACACATGAGGCGGCGCACAATTGGCCCAGCGTCTTTCGGGTTAGGGGAGGGTTTGGCCGGGCGGGATGTCGTTGTCCCATCGCGCTCTAGCGACTCCTTGTGGTGGGCTGACTTCGGTCGCCAGTTGTATGGTGTTTCCTCCGCGTTAAGCGAGCAGTGTGTCAAGAAGTAGTGCGGCTTGGCAGGGTCGTGTTTCGGAGGACGCTTGGCTCTCGACCTTCTCCTCTCCCGGGTCTCCCGGGACAAGACTGTAAATACAAATTGGATATCACGAAATTGGAGTACAAATCATACCCAGAGCATACACATTTTTACATTTCATCTATGGCCACCAACTACGCAAATATTATTTTTTAAATCAATTCTCCAACCAGAGTCTGTTTAAGCAGAAAATAGTTGAGCAAAATATTTGTTTTGTTGTGAGCTTGTGTGAATCTGAATGAACATAATGAAGATTTAGTAATTCTGACAATTCTGTCAGTGGGAGTCAAAGCAGTGCTCTCCTGATTCCACCACTGCAGCAGAGCCTACCCACAGTATTTGGCTGCAGTCCACACAGATTAAGCCTTTTACGGTTCCTTTATGTTTTCATTTGTCATTTCTAGTGGCAACTCAAAAGATAGCGTCCTTGCACCCATAGTTGAGGCTGAAAGTTTCGAGACAGATTATGAATCATTTTCACAGGGCCTACATCCCCCGATATGCAACTCAACGCCCATCTAAATGCATCACCCCTTCCATTGGATATGGAAACGACGTTGCATCCTTTCTCAGTCCTGTCATTATTGTATTATAACATAGAGGAAGACAGCGTTAGTGGGCATACTGTACCAGAGCATATCTACCGGTATCCTAAATATTCAGAGTTGATCGTTTTTTGGGGATGGCAGTCACAGACAATTTTTTTAGGTCTTCATATAGCTATCCTGGAGGGTTAACATGACAAAAAATATTGTGCAGGAACTTTGACAGACCTCTCAAAGGAGTTGCTCTGCTCTGAAAGAGTAAAGACATACAATGAGTGCCACAGTCTTCTCAACAGGACCGATCTTTCAAGAGCTAAGGTACTTGGGCTTGTTTCACTTTATGTCGTCATGAGCTACAAACACCCTCAAGGTCGTGTATAGTAAAGCAAGTGCGCAGTAGAGCTGGGATGGGACTAACAAGTACCCTATGTGCTGACAAATAAAGCGGAGTCAGTTCAGAAGGGAACCTTGAGTGTTGGCATCAGCTGATCCCATTAGCTGTTATCGCACCAAATTGGATTCACACTCTTTACTTTACATTGCGGTCTATTTAAGTTGACCAGTTCTGTAAATGCTCGTCGATGTCACGCGCGTGCATGTGCTGATGTCTCTGCTGTGGCCGCCGCTGCTGTAACTAGCGGTTACTCGGTATGCTTGCTGTTTTCTGGGTTCTGTGTTTCTTCCTGCAGGGGATTGGTAGAGCATACAGTGCTCACTGCCTGTAGTTCTTTTATCATCTTTATAGGACACTTCGCTCTGGCGGTGAGCTACTCTGAAGGAGCAGAGCCTAACGCAGAGACTTCACATTCATCTCTTCTAATAAATGGTTAAACATACACGTTGTGTTTCTTTTCTGATTTGATATTATGCTTTGTTCATAATGTGTTCGTTTAAGCTCTGTCGTCGTTATAGTACACTGTCTCCTTAAATCTAGAGATTGTCATGGTATTCCCAGAGGGTGAAAGAATTTAATCAGAATTCAACCCTGGCAACACTAATCCATGTACAATGAGGCAATTTTAATGCAGATGTTTACACACGGCCTTAGAAGGCTGTTGGTGGTAAACAGAAGCCATTTCCTCCTGTAGACGTCCACACACCCGCTGTCATCCAGTAGGAACTATTTGATTACCAGCAGAGGAAGCAGTCCTCTGCCATTCCTGCACAACAAAGAGGACATGCAGGCCTTTTGTTAATACTAAGCCCTAATCGTGATGCACAGAGGAACACACACTATAAAACCACGTCTCCTTGATTTGTGGAACTGCATCGGCACAGACAGTTGCTATAACCTGTGGCTGGTTCAGGGTGATGGAAATACAAATTCAGTGAGATAAAAATCAGTAAACAAAAGTACTTTAGTGTCACCTACCTCTACTTTTTTCGGCGTTACATTGTAACTCGTGGACATTTTAATTGGATATTGAATAGCCTAATGTATATGTTGCCATACGCACAGGAGACCAATTAAGATGTGTGTTGACTTTTTAATCATTCTCTTCTTCACCTTTTGTCTTAAGATGAACATCTGATCCCTAGAATGTGTCTGTGCCGAGGCACCCAGTGATCTGTAGGAAACCATTATCACCTGAACGCTCGTATCGGGGGAGATCAGTCCAGGTATAATATGATTATGGGTCAACTGCAATTACACGAAACTACAGTAGTAACCATGCTAAGATCTCATCAGCCTCTGGAGTTTGCACTGCTCTGTTCTCCCCTCCAGTGCTACCTGTACACCCCCATGAACAATTAACAGCCTGCCTGGTGTTCTGAGTGTGTGAGAGGCTGCTTTGTTTGGGCTGTTGTTTTGTCTCTGTGCTGGTGACCCCCGCTGTGACGCTGAGCTAGGACTTTCACCGTACCCCCGCCTTACACCCAGCTGCTGTATTTTTAGCCAGGGATGTGAGTGGTCAGAGAGGGTCTGTGAGGGGTCGGAGAAGGTCTGCGAGAGGGCAGATGCTCAGGGGCTCCAGTGGAGGGGTATTGATTTGATGTATGTCCCCATGTGTTGGCGGCTAATGAGGGAGAGAGAGAGGGGAATGCGGGGCTTGAGCACACAGCCCCATTAACGCTGGGTCTGCCTGCAGCCTGATCCCTGCCGTCCCCTTTCATCAGTACTAACCAGTAACCAGCGGTAGCACAGTGTCCTCTAACACATCCCATAATACACGCTGACATCACACACCCCCCTCTAAAACAGAGGACACTTCGAACGATAACCTTGACACAAACATCACACAATGTACATTCCACAGGATATACCAGCACATTAGAGTACATCAGTATGTGTGAAGTTATCAGGACTATACAGAATAAGATCTGATATGACATTCAAAATGAGGATAGCTAAATATAAAAAGAAACAGCAAAACAAAACAGTTGGTTGAGCTTTGAAAGGGGGAATAGGGCTTGAGAGAGAGAGACAGATGGTATGCAGTCGAAGGGAGATTTCAGGTCGTGCCACTGCACTTACCTTTATGTTTCCATATTTCACTTGTTCATGTTTGGGCAAGTAACAGCTTCTACACAATGCAGTATCGTGGCTAAAATGACCCCACACATCTAGCATTGACATACATTACCATCACAACCAGACCCAGGCGAGATCATTAAGCTACTCTGGCTAGCATAGTCCTGTATTTCACTGTGTGGGGAGTTATACCTGGAGGCTACCTCTCTATGAACAAACTCCTGCCCTTTTCAATGTGGTTTAGAGATTATCAGCTCACACCACAGTACATCATTGGCACTGGGTTCATTGTCAGTGTAATAAAAGTTACACTAATGATGATTGAATTATGACTTGTAGCATGAGTCATTACTCCCCATACAACAAGCTTTGTTCTTAATGTGGGAGTATAGCCCCCTTTATGAATCACCCTGTAGACTGAGGAAGAAGAATGATTCTGGAGACTGACAGATAACTGTGTAGTGCAATAGGAGTTTACCATCATTAGAAATCAGTGGGAATGATCTTGGTATGCCAAGGGGTCAGGGTTCAACCCGGCTATGGGAGAAAAAAAATAAACATCCACACTTAATGAGGCTTTTCCTGTAATTTCGTTGGTACAATCTTTTTGGTATTTGGCACTGGCTTTGCGAAAGATGATTGAATTTATTAGCTGCCGGGAAATACAGAATGATTTCCCCTCCTTAAAAATGTCTGGGAGTGGTATAGCCAAGATCAACAAAACCCGCAACCTCATTTCAACATATTACCTCAATGTTGGGTTTTGGTGGGAAAAAACAATGTTGTCCTTTGCCTTCCAAATATATATTTCCCAGGACAATGAATCAATGGAAGGTCACTCTCCAATCAAGATTCCCACAGCATCCCCTTCCCTGGAAAATTGAGAAATCTCTCAGGCTGAGCGAATAGCAGACTCATTGATATAGATGAGCTACCATTAGGTTCAGGGATGGATGGGAATTTACATTGAAATACTCACACAGTACCCTCCCCCTATGCCTCTGGCTGGATCCCTCAATAGATTGGAAACTCACATTTTGATAAAAAGGCACTGCCCTTGTCCTCTGTGGCTTTCATGTAAAATAAGTGGCAGATACTGAGACATTTCTTTCTTGCTTTAAAAAGAAATATTGCTTCTCCTGCTATACTGAGAAATATGATGCTCTCTTATTTCCATTCAGTTCATCGTCTATAAATATTCAGCGTTACAGATATATTTGGCGAAATGCGGTCCATGGCGACATGTGCTCCTAGGAACATTCCTAATGAGAGACAACCCCTGGCTAGTTGTGAGGGGATTTTTTCGAGTGACAGTCTTATCCATGTCCATATATAGCAGTGTGTGATTTCAGGGAGGAATCTTGGAATGTGAGGGTTACTCGCTTTAGAGGTTATGGGGAGGACTGCTCTACTGCAAGGGGAGAAGGGGGAGAATGAGAGGAGAAGAAGGGAGGAGGAGGGGTGGGACACATCTGCTTCCACTGCTTGGGCAGTAAGTCTGGGGCCTCTCCTTGGACTAAGCCCCACTTCCCGTGGGGGCCACAGTGCTGATCAGACAGTGGAGGAGTCACCAGGTTACAGCTGGAGCGTGCAATTACATACCCTGATTATTTAGTTCAGAGGCACTGATAAGGCCCCTGTAGGCTGCCCAGAAACACTGCGCCTCTTGTCTTTTTTAAATTCAGAGATGTGGTCTTTGGTTCCTGCACAGCAGAGGACTGTGCGTGCCTGGACTAAATTCCTGTGCGTCCTCTATTCGTTTATGTGTGTGTTTTTTAAGTTCCAAATGAACTTGCCCTTGTTTTTCTTTGGCCGTGTTCATAGTGTAGTGGAGAGGGTAGTAAGTTAAGTTCCTCGGCGTACACATCACGGACAAACTGAATTGGTCCACCCACACAGACAGCGTTGTGAAGAAGGCGCAGCAGCGCCTCTTCAACCTCGGGAGGCTGAAGAAATTCGTCTTGTCACCAAAAGCACACAAACTTCTACAATCGAGAGCATCCTGTTGGGCTGTATCACCGCCTGGTACGGCAACTGCTCCGCCCACAACCGGAAGGCTCTCCAGAGGGTAGTGAGGTCTGCACAACGCATCACTGGGGGCAAACTACCTGCCCTCCAGGACACCTATACCACCCGATGTCACAGGAAGGCCATAAAGATCATCAAGGACAACAACCACCCGAGCCACTGCCTGTTCACCCCGCTATCATCCAGAAGGCGAGGTCAGTACAGGTGCATCAAAGCAGGGACCGAGAGACTGAAAAACAGCTTCTATCTCAAGGCCATCAGACTGTTAAACAGCCACCACTAACATTCAGTGGCTGCTGCCAACATACTGACTCAACTCCAGCTCACTTTAATAATGGAAATTGATGGGAATTGATCAAAAATGTATCCCTAGCCACTTTAAACTATGCCACTTTTATGTTTACATACCCTACATTACTCATCTCATATGTATATACTGTACTCGATACCATCTACTGCATCTTGCCTATGCCGTTCTGTACCATCACTTATTCATATATCTTTATGTACATATTCTTTATCCCTTTACACTTGTGTGTATAAGGTAGTAGTTGTGGAATTGTTAGGTTAGATTACTCGTTGGTTGTTAGTGCATTGTCAGAACTAGAAGCACAACCATTTCGCTACACTCGCATGAACATCTGCTAACCATGTGTATGTGACAAATAAAATTTGATTTGATTTGATATGGACAAGAGGGAACTCTTTCGTAAGTAGACCTGTTTAAAAACATATACAAGCTGACTAAGAAAAATGATTAATAGACATCCATGTCATCGATTCCCTTTTTAGAAGTTGCAGCACCCCACAGAGAAAGAGAAAGAGAGAGAGAGAGAGAGAGAGAACCGCAGTCAGTCTGCATGCGGCATGTCCATTTGACTCCTAGAGCTCATCTTTCACCCACAGAGTCTTTAGAGAAAGATCATGTCCGGAGTCACTTTGTCACTGATCCGATGAGACCTGTCTGGCAGAGGGAGGCAGGGGAGAACAAACCCAGGTAATGCAGTATTGAGCAGTACCTGTGTTCAGCCCCCAATCTATCTTAGAAACACTAACTGAATGAGGGGTCCTCAGTCTCTATCTTCAAGGGGAAGGCAGGAAATATGTTACGACCTTGAAGCAGAAAGATACTGAATTGTTGGCTTACATTGTAGAGGGTCTTATCTGTTTATCTGACAATCAGGTGGGCTGTATCTGCAGTAGTATTGAGTCTGTTTTGCTTTGCTACTTGCTGCGGATGACAGTATAAGGGGAGGTGTGTGTATCTGTCTCTTTGTGCATGAGTGAGTGCAATAAAGCACTACTTTTTAGCTACCCACGTCTTTCAAAACATCTCTCATGGTTGGCCCTTGATAGCGTACTGGTCTTGAAGATTCCGTCCAAAAATTGCCAGCCACAACATTTAAAAGAGTGTCTGACCCTTTCGTGACACAGGATATATATTTTTAAAGGCGATGGGGGATTGTGGGTAATTACGTATGGCAGGGATGATAGTATTCAGTTTAGTCGACTGGTAACAATAGCACAACATGGCAATATGCTGTAGGTGTTCAGTGACAAGTTCCAGTCGTCTCAGATTTGATATTGTGCCATGTGGCATATCGCATTAGATTCGACAGACTTTATTGTGGTCTGGAAGTGAAGCACAGAGAACCTGCTGCGTTGTTAGGGAGCATGTTACAGAGAGGAGGTGGGGGAGATGGAGCAGCAACGCCTGTCAGTTTGTGTTCAGATGAAGACTCTAAATGTTAACGCGCTCCCCCTGACACATTTATAAAACAACCATCTCTATTACCCACAAGCCAGCTGGGCTATCACTCCCTGCTTCCAACTGCAGCATCAAAGGCAGAGGACTGGGAACAGCACAGTGTGAAAGCTGGGGATTAGATGATTCAAAGTTACTGTGTTGCTTTATGTCTCGATATATCACGTCAGTCATGTTGTATTGTCAGTAGATGAGACAATGTCTCACATCGAGACGATGAAGAGTAAACTGTTCCACAAAGACCAAATCCCCCAATGCCGTTTTCTGAAATTCTAACTACCAGGCACAAAATGTAAAAGCTGGACGAGGCACAAAGGGTATGGTCAGAAGCAAGATTAAAAAGCAGCCTTTTTCCTGGAAGAGCACAGTGCCCGCAAGCCACAATGCAGACTAATATGAAACAAACGCATTGGGGCCCGTCCTGCCAGACTCTGTGAAAACCAAATCTTCAGAGTCAAGCAGTCCACTGCCTGCCCAATGCAAGGCCCCTGGCTTATTTGTTACTTTTGGAAACAGCCCTGGGTGGAAAATTGTGCTTTCTTTATTTTTGTTGTAGCAGCTGAGCAATTCAAGCAGGCTTGGGAGGCATAATTTGTCCCTGGAGTCCCCCCCCACCAAAAAAAGAAAGCCTGGCTGCAGATGTACAGTGTACGTGGAACCTATGTGGGGTTTTCTGCTCTCCTACTCAACCTCTTTCACAGTTTGAAAAAACGACCGTTTGAAAAACAAATCCTCTGTGTGAAATTCTAATCCTCATAGCATTTTTATGGACTCTGAATAATTATATTCAGAGCCAAGTTTTATGATGTGGTAGGCTACCAGTAAACAAAAAAGCACAGGATCGTAACTAGAGATTGCTACTCATCAAAAACGCTTCCACGGGCTGGTAGAATCCCACACACTACAGAGGTAGTTTTATTTGTTTATTTAAAATGTTAAGTAGTGGGAATTAAATGGGAGTAAATGATAGAAAGCGTTTGATTAGTGAGATGACAATGGAGCCACAGGTACTGTATAAAGTATCTGTTCTATTGTGTTTAGTACTTACAGGAACACTGAATTGAGACACTTTGCAGATGTGATACTCCCCCCACCAAGATGTTCTCAGCTAAATTTCCATAATGCATATATTCTGAAGACAAAGATTAAAAAGATGAGAACTTAGTGGTAGACAAATCCCATTGTAAAATGCCAGTGGAGACATGCATAATTTAAACCCATTATGTAACCGCGAGCACATCTCCACACAGTTGAGTTAAAATTATACTGAACAAAAATATTAAATGCAACATGTAACAATTTCATTTATTTTACCGAGTTACAGCTCATAAAAGGAAATCAGTCAATTGAAATTGTCACATCCTGATCTGTTTCACCTGTCTTTGTGCTTGTCTCCACCCCTCTCCAGGTGTCGCCCATCAGGTGTCGCATGTCTCCACCCCCCTCCATTATCCCCAGTGTATTTATACTGGTGTTCTCTGTTAGTCTGTTGCCAGTTTGTTTTGTTCATCAAGCCTACCAGTGTTTTTCCACTTGCTCCTGGCTGTTTCTAGTTCCTGGTTTACCAGTTCTGACCATTCTGCCTGCCCTGCCCCTGAGACTGCCTGCTGTACTGTACCTTTTGGACTCTGATCTGGATTACTGACCTCTGCCTGCCCTCGTCCTGTCGTTTTGCCTGCCCCCTGTTCTAGTAATAAACTTGTGTTACTTTGACACTGTCTGCATCTGGGTCTTACCTGAAATGTGATAGATATAAATAAATTAGGCCCTAAATCTATGGATTTCAGATGACTGGGCAGGTGTGCAGCCATGAGAGGGCCTGGGAGGGCATAGGCCCACCCACTTTTCCACACAAAATGGCTTTATTACAGACAGCAATACTCCTCAGCAGGTGAAGAAGCCGGATGTGGAGGTCCTGGGCTGCCGTGATTACACGTGGTCTGCGGTTGTGAGGCCGGTATTGCCTAATCCTCAAAAATGACGTTATAGGCAGCTTATGGTAAAGAAATTAACATACAATTCTCTGGCAACTGCTCTGGTGGACATTCCTGCAGCCAGCATGCCAATCTGTGGAATTGTTTCATTGACAAAACTGCACATTTTAAAGTGGCCTTTTATTGTCCCCAGCACAAGGTGCACCTGTGTAATGATCATGCTGTTTAATCAGCTTCTTGATATGCCACACCTTTTAGGTGTATGGATTATCTTGGCAAAGGAGAAATTCTCACTAAAAAGAATGTTAAACCAATTTTCAGCTCTTGAAACATGGGACCAACACTTTACATGTGTATATATTTTTGTTCAGTGGATACTGTATATATTGTACGGTAACAATAACCTTACATTTTTTCAGAATCTTTCCAAAACCGAGTAAGAATCGGTATTGTTCGTATATTGTTTAGCTTCAGATCAATTCTTATAGTATGGCAATAATGGTTAGTCTCCAGCCTAGTGGATTACTTGATTTTACCATTCTGATAACCGCCAGTTACAAGGCATTCGATCCCTGACGGCTTTTCCCACATTGAAGAAGTGTAAAGAGCCTTCCTCTGACCCCTGAATTCCATGTTGGTTTATGCATGTTTTTCATTTTCTTGTAGGTCAACTGATGCACTAAAGTTGTTTGTTGTGGATGTTAGCCCCCTAGAGCCTTGTAGAGCTGTAGAGATGTCCACACTCTGACTCTGGCCCTTGCCTTGGAGTTCTGAACTCTCCTGTCTTCCATCATGTCTCTTGTCTGCTCTGGTCCATGTAGGTCAAACAAACACCTGATCTAATCCTGATGGAATAGACAGAACATGATGTGTTTCACTGTTGAAGGTGATTCAAGTACTGTGTATTGGAACTTGAGACAGAATGTCTTGATGTGTGTCTGTCTCAGATTATTTATACCCATTACAGATTCATGGAGTGATTGTGTCCCAGTTTATAACATGATTCTGAGCTTATTACAGGCAGTAAACATATCAACAAACAAAAAGGAAGGATATTATATGATCCATCACGGTGCTCTCTTTGGTTGACAGGCAAACACGGCAGTTGTCTTTTCAACCTTTTTTCCATTTGTCTCGCTTTTCTTAATGGTTCATATCTTGTAGATGTGAATGTCTTTGTAGTAGTCTATTGTACTACAGTATACTGCATGTTAAAACTTCTTAAAGGCTAGGCATCTCGCTAGCGGGACAACTTCCGGTGAAACTGGAGGGCGCGCAATTCAAATAAATAATCAAAGATTATGGATATTAAACATTTAGGTACATACAAGTGTCTTATATCGGTTGAAAGCTTACATTCTTGTTAATCTAACTGTACTGTCCGATTTACAGTAGGTTTTACAGCAAAAGCATGCCATGCGATTGTTTGAGGACGGTGCCCCACATCAAAATATTTTTCCACCGGCACAGGTTTCATAAATTCACAAATAGTGATTAAATATTCACTTACTTTTTGAAAATCTTCCTCTGATTTGTCATCCAAAGGGTCCCAGCTATAATATGTAGCGTCGTTTTGTTAGATAAAATCTTTCTTTATATCCCAAAAAGTCTGTTTAGTTGACGCCATCGGTTTGAGTAATCCACTCGTTCAACATGCCAAGATAGGAATCCGAAAATCTACCACTAAACTTTGTTTCAACAAGTCAAAATACATTTCTATAAAATCCTCAGATACCGTAAAATGTCATTACACTATAATATTTCATGTGGAAAGGAGTACAATATTAGCAGGTGTGTGTCCAATTCAAGGCGCGCATACACGAATTTCCAAGTCTGTGTGCCTGTAGTAAAACTCATTATTCTTACTCGTTTTGGAAGAAACAAGCCTGAAGCAGTGAACGAAGACTACTGACACCCAGTGGAAACCATAGGAATTGCATACTGGGAGCTAGATTTAATTATTTCCCTATACATCCCATTATAAGAGCATGGGCTCACAAAAAATATATATATTCTGGTTGGATTTTCTTTGAATTTTTTCCTACCATATCTATTGTCTTATAGTCTCCTACATTATTTTAACATTTCTAAAAACGCCAAAGTGTCTTCTTTCCAATGGTACCAATTATATGCATATCCTGGCTTCAGGGCCTGAGGAACAGGCAGTTTACTTTGGGCATGTCAGTCAGGTGGAAATTGAGATAAAAGGACCCTAGCCTGAATTAACAAATCAATGTTGTAAGCCTCGGGGCAGAATCTCCAAAATAAAACGTCACAATTAATGACCACTGTTCATACAGTTGAATATTGACGTAGTTATACTCGAGTGATATATAAAATGAACAACAACAATTTAAGTTATAAGACAATTATGGGTCATCATCTTTTTAAAACATTCCTGTGATGAGAACCTACAGTATACTCAAGTTCATGTTTTTCTCCTGTCTGCCATTTTTTTTAATATTTAAAAATATATATTTTTTACTTGAACCCTTTTTTTCTACCCAATTTCATGGTTTCCAATTGCTAGTTACAGTCTTGTCTCATCGCTGCAACTCCCGTACGGACTCGGGAGAGGCGAAGGTCGAGACCCGTGTGTCCTCCGAAACACAACCCAGCCAAGCCGCACTGCTTCTTGACACAATGCCCACTTAACCCGGAAGCCACCAATGTGTCCGAGGAAACACTGTGTCAGCGTCCATTGCGTTTTCGCAATTGCCATTTTAAAAGAACACATATTTTTAGCTTAAAGGGTCATTTTCTCTGTATCCATAATCAGGTTTATTCCCTAAGCACCCGAGTGTCACGACTCCCACCGAAGGTGGCTCCCCTGCCTGTTCGGGCGGTGCTCGGCGGTCGTCGTCGCCGGTCTACTAGCCGCCACCGATCCCTTTTTCCTTTTCTGTTGGTTTAGTCTTATTTAGTTGCACCTGTTCCTTTTTGTGTTTCTTGATTTTTGTCTACTTAAACCTGTTAGGCCCGCTTGGGTTTGTGCAGGATTATTTGTTACTCTGTTGGTTGTGGATGTGTTTTCGTTTTGTTTTCTCCTGACTGGTTGTCCTGTGTTTGGGCTGGTCAGTGTTATGCGCCCTGTATTTGGCGTGACCGTTTGTGCCGGAGAATAAATAATTACATTTCACCGAACCCTCTGCTCCTGACTCCTACCCACCACTCCTAGTAAACCCTGACACCGAGAGGAACATAATATAATTAGTTAGATGCACAACAATAATCTGCTTCGTTGATTAAACAGTATCTAGTCTCCGCCCTGTATCATAATTTAAATCGGTGTTATCTTGAAATCCGGTAAAATGCTGGCCTTTTCTGGTTGCCCCGTAACAGACTCCAGTGTTGGGAACTCACGTGGAGACACTGATGGCTTTCCCAGACATTCTGCAGTGGGGCCAGAGATAGGGAAAGCCTTGTCTGTCTTTCCTGCGTTCCGTCATCGTAACTGTATTTGTGAGCTCCAGTGATCAGACCCAGGAGTCTAGGGGTTTATTGGGAGAACAAGCTATGCTCTCACAGCCTGCATAGCTCAGGCAAACAAAGGTGCTTTTCCCTTACCACTTCCAAGCTCTGCCCACCCAGTGCCTACAATCATGTTTGACACTCCCAACCTGTTTAAATATATTAAACCACATATTTTATATATTATTTAAGTTTATTCCCAGAAAAGGGCATGGATAGCAAATGGATTCCAAAAAGGAAAAGTACATTTATCATGACTAATGTGTTTTAAAATGATGTGGATGGGTTACTTTGTCTTAAAGTATTCTATGATAGAATAGCATGGAGAGGCAGTCTAGTCATTAACAATCCTCCGCAGAGAACACCATGGGTCTAGCAAATATACACTTTGCACTGATATACATGTACAGAATATATTTCAATGATTAATATTTGTCTCCAGTAATTTACATGAAATCCATTGCATTAATTTGATTATTATGCAAATGAAGGAAAAGTGATTTTGTTCAACAAAATGCTCAGTAACATCGTTTTCCCTTTCGATGAGCTTGCCGTTCTCATTTTTCCAGCTAACTCATCTTGACAGACAGAGCAACACAAAAACTGCACTCATGTCACTTTGTGCTGGGAAAATGTTTCATTGCAAATCATGTTAGGAAGGAAACACGACCCCAGAAATACAAAGTTCCTAAAGGGCAGATGCAGGGGCTTTGTTGCATCCTCTGGAGTCCGTGGAGAATACCCACTGGACACAGACCTCAGTTCCACGTCTAGTTCTGATTTACATTTGGTTGAGTTGCCAGCTAACATGGATTTATCATGAAATCAAAAAATTCACAGTGTTGTTGGATTTAGGTTAAAAGTAGGGTGAAAAAAAAATCCCTTATGTTGATGTCTTTTGGCAAATCCAATCAGTTTTCCATGTTGATTCAACATCATCACATTAAATGTTTTGTTTGAAGTTATGTAGAAACAACATTGATGCAACCAGTTTTTGCCCAGTGGGTAGACAATCACATCTACTTGGGAAACAAACGATGGCATTTTGGAATTTTAAATTAAGGTTAAATAAGATGATTGGAGCGATATGCATTCTGATGAGAGCTCCCATGGTGCACGCTGGCATGACCTTAGTCTCCAAAGGACCGGCGCCACACTGGCATTCTAATTGGCTGCTCAATGACATCAAGGTGTTTTTCAAAAAGTGGAAGTGACCTACAGTATGTATATCATGCTTAACTGGACAGAAAGCTGTGTGATCAATGATGGGCAAAAATGAGTGACAGTTAGTCAAATATTAGAAAAAAATAAAAACAAACACAACAAATGAGAACTGTCAAAAGTCTTGAGTGGAGAGATTAAACTGAATAGACAAATGAGAGAAGCTATATGCAGCAGCTCATATTTTAATGCATTCTGATGGAGGTTTCTTCCCAGTCAGTCTGGTCTGAGCTCATTGTAAAGGTTGGGATGGAAAGTAGGCCAATGGGCCACTGTAACAAGTGCGCTGAGAGTCGGGAAGCAAGTACAGAGAGTGAGTGTTTAACTAAATAAAACATGAAACACAAACAACGCACCGACATGACAGTCAATAACACCTGAGGAAAGTACCAAGGGGAGTGACAGATATTGGGAAGATAATCAAGGAGGTGATGGAGTCCAGGTGAGTGTCATGAGGCGCTGGCCGATGGTGACAGGTGTGCGGGATAATCAGCAGCCTGATAACCTAGAGGCCGGAGTGGGAGTATACGTGACAGCCACAGTGTGGAAGTTAAACACATTGAGTAAGAGCCACATGGGGATGGACAAGGCACCATCAAGGGGCTATATAGCTTAGCCTGTGCACTTTTAGCCTTTTCTGTGAACGCTCTCCCTCACAGAAGGGGTCGCTCTGGTCACCTTCCAATCAGGAAGTGGATGATGTATGAGTGGGAATTCCTGTGGTATAAGTTACGACATGAATAATAACAGTCCAAACACTTGGCCTAGAAAAAGTTACCGGAAAAAAATATCTAACCAAAGTCACATACAAAATGGTTTCTTTCCCTCTTAGGCAGAGTGCAAATTACATCATGCCATAAAACCCCATGCACTGAAGGGCTTGTGCCCTGCTCAAGACTGAGAATCAACAGTAATGACTTAGAAATACAACATACTTTCCCTGATTGAAGAATACATTCAGTGAATCCAATGTAATGTCTTAGCACAGTGTTGCTTGTAAAAAGTACATACAATTCAAGGCACTACTTTGACTACTTAAACGATACGTTATGAAGTTGTTATTGATGATTTATAAATACCAACTCTGATCAACTACCAGTAAGCAAACTATAAACCCAGTGTTTTTCTGTCAATTGCCACAATGTTTTGACTTTTACAAAATGCAGACAACGGAGGTAGTAACCCAATGTTAACTGAGCATAGTCATGAGACTCAGATAAGGAAATAAAGTTATTGGGAAGAAAGTTCCCCCCAAAATTGGCCTAATAAAGACAATTTAAAGTGGAACTGGCAGCGTTTTAATTGATTTACAGATATGAAACAGACAATCATAATATCAGTCAAAAACATCAAATTCCCAGTTTATACTACAAAACCAACTTTAAGAGGTTTAAAAAGTGTTTTATTAGATTTGACTCAAACTTCCATGACGTACAGTAAGGCATTGTTGGCAGAATAAATGGATGTATTTCAATGCATTAGTACAATTCACCAATACATTTCTTGGTAGTCCCCAAAAATGTGCTCTCAGGTTGTAAATCACAGCTGGCCTGGTACATTGTTTGCTGCCTCCACCCATTCAGGATGCACCGTTTCAGTGACTCAATATTTTGGACAAAAACGGACGAATGTAACTAAGGCTGGGTATGTCAAGACGATCAAACTAGCGAGGGAAATGATCAGAAATGATCAGGGTAGCATATCTATTTATGTAGCAAGGTAAAAAAAAAAAAAAGAGCCTAAAGTTAGCTAGCTGCTGGGAGGATGTCATGTCCTTGGAGGAGTGACCAACGTTTTCCCTTCATACTTTTTTTGGTGACAACAGCTAGAGATGCAGGTGTCATTTGGTTAGCTAGCAAGAAATGTGAATCACTTTGCTGGCTAGCTATGCTGAACTTGAATGACTTATCCAGTTGGCATATCTCTTGCATTTGTAAATTCACTCTGGCTATCTACTCCGATTTCAGAGAACTCTCGTCTGAGTGTGCCAGAGCACAGAATAACTGATGAATTTACAAAATGAGCAACACCCACTGAATATGACCAGTGTCATGAAAAGTGAAAAGTTAAGGAAAAAAGTAATTAAATTGTTGCCAACAGCACAGTTAGTCACTAACGCTCCAGATAACATGTAAACAGCTCTGCTAGGGCGAGTAAAATGGTCAGAGTGAGGTGTTCTCTCATTTGTGTCTGGGAGTAGCTAGCAAGTTAGCCAACTTTAGCCAGTTAGCTTGGGTGCTTGACTGCCATTGTGAGGAACGCTCGGATCAACCCTACTCCTCAGCTATAGCATCCAGTGTCAATAGTGCAGCGTGCGTTCTAAAACGCTAGGAGTGAAACGCTCTGAATTTACAAACAGACAATGCTCTGTATTGACGAACGCAGAGTGCACTCTAACACACTGTAGGCAATTGAGAGAAGCTTTAGCTACATGCAGTAGCTAATGTTTTAATGCATTCTGATGGATGTTTCTTCCCAGTCAGTTTGGTCTGAGCTCATTGTAAAGGTTGGGATGGAAAGTAGGCCAAGGTAGGCCAATGGGCCACAGAGTCGGGAAGCAAGTACAGGGCGAGAGTGTTTTAATAAATAAACAACTTACCGACATGAAACAGAGTCAATAACACCTGAGGAAAGAACCAAGGAGAGTGACAGATATAGTGAAGATAATCAAGGAGATGATGGAGTCCAGGTGAGTGTCATGAGGCACTGGTGCGCTTGACGATGGTGACAGGTGTGCGGGATAATCAGCAGCCTGATGACTGAGAGGCTGCAGAGGGAGTTTACGAACACACCCTTAGTTGTCAATCAAATGTGGCATCGATCAAATGGGTGGGCAGGCAGGCAGGCAATTTCCCATTCAGTTGTCAAAACATGGGTTGGGACAAGTATGCATTGGCAGGCAAGCTGCAGGAGGACGAGCAGGCTACTCTTCCCCATCGTTTATAAGTGCATTTTTCAACGACCAACTAGCTGAATAAGTTTGAGAGGGTTAATCTAATGTTCCCTCGTTAGATTTTAGCTCATCTAGCTCCAGTTAGCATTAGTTGTTGATCTTGTTGTTGTTGGTGTGCATAACTGAGGGAGAGCCTACCTTTTCATGGTTGTTTGATCAATAGGACTGCAAAGTTCCCAAATGTAAGAGGACTCCCATTGTATTTATGTATTTGCAGAAATCCATTCGGGTCTATTTTGTTGCTTTTGGCAAATGCGTTCGAATGATCCAAAGTCACGCTGTTGCTACTGGCTGTAAACAGTCCAGTTCAAATTGAATGATGGCAGGCCCGTGTAACGACCTACTGTAGCTCTGATTGGCTATGGAAAACCGGTCTATGTAGACTCTGGTCGTGGATGAGACAGGTTATTATTTGCTGCAGTGTCTATTAATTGTCCAAACGCACGGGCACTTTCCCACTCTATGTTGCTTTAGAACTTTCACAAATGCCTTGCTCTACATAATTCCCAAACATTCTATGAATTTAATGACCATATCTAAGTGCTAGCTTGTCTGAAAATGAAAGAAAAGGTGTCATATTCTTGCTGGGGGTGTATATGCTTTCAAGACTTCATGTTGCTAAAAGTCTGTCAGTAAAATGCAAACTTTACATTGATAAACCCATCAGAGACACAGGCCATTTTATGGCTCATTTTGTCTTCCTGTAAATAAGACTTAAACTGTTAATCCTCCCTGCCCTTTTCCTGTTTTAGTCATCATGGTTTTCCCAGAGAATGGGATACAAGTCAATGATGGCAGTCTCTAATATTTAATTTCATGCTCCAAGACATCCCAATGTCTCTCCAACTGGATAGGGAAAGGGACAAGGAATGGAACTATCAGCCTTGCCTTGTTTAACCCAATCCATTTGAATTCATTTGGAACTTTCTTCCCAATACGTCTCATGACTTTGCTCAGTTAACATTGGGTTCTTACCTCCATTGTTGGCTGCATTTTGTAAAAGTCAAAACATTGTGGCAATTGCCAGAAAACAACTGTGTTTATAGTTTGCTTTCTGGTGGCTGATCAATGAGAGTTGGTATTATTTATTATAAGTCATCAATAATAACTTGAATCGTTATCATTTAAGTTGTGCCTTGAATTGTATGTACTTTTTACAAGCACAGTGTTGCTAAGACATTACTTAAGATTAAAGGAATTCTTATATGCTGTACTTCTAAGTCCTTCTTAAGTCATTACTGTTGATGCACAGACCATCCAGTGCATGGGGTTTTAGGTCCTATTACATTTCATTTCCAGAACTCATTTAAGCAGATTTCAGCCTGGCTTGGGCATGGCTTCAGCAGCCATCTGTCTCCTCGCTGTAGCCCTCAGGATGCCTCTCTCTATAATGACTCAGAGAGCTGCGCCACCTTCACTGCAGCGATCTGGCAGCCCAGACCCCTGTCCCTCTCCTTACTGAGGCCTAGATCGGCTGGGATTGATGTGGGGAATGGAAATGACAAACAGCTCAATCGTGTTTCTGCTTTTTCCCCAGAGAGTGCGGCAAGGTTTGTTGCGACCAAGTAAACAGGGAAATGTGCAAATCCTTGGACCCCTCCTCAGCCGGAGCTGTGTGAAAGGGCATATTTCAAGATTCAAGGCTCCACTGTCAACTTGTGTTGTTGGAGGACGGGCTAAGTACATCAGAGTGATGGGCCCGTTTAGCGCCTTTAAGAGGGCCGCTGGACTGGCTCTGGAAATCACAATTTTTCACATTGTTATGGAATCTCAAACTACTCCTTTCTGGGGGGAAGATTCAACAGCCATGGGTGTCATGGAACATGAACCGGCAACGGAAATAATGTATTTTTCAAAGTCATTCCTGCGCTGTGTCGGCCAGGTTTACACCTGCCAGTAGCCGATGTTGACCAGGTCAAACAAAGATAGAATCAGTTTGGAAACCAGTCTGATTGTATTTTTTCAGGCGTTAGCTTATAGCTATTTATTGTTGTCGTAGAAATCGTGTTAAGGATTTCTCATTGAGTGCTATTCATTATAATAATATATATTTAGCAGACACTTTTATTCAAAGCTACTTACAGTCATGCATGCATACATTCTACATGCAGTTGGTTCCAGGAATTGAACCCACTATCCTGACATTGCAAGTGCCACACTCTGCCAACTGAGCTACAGAGGATCAATCACAATTAAAGTCTGGTTTAAATTTAAAAAGCGTGCACACAGCAGCACAGTTGACTGTAAAAATATCACACTGGACTCTTTCACCTTTTATTGACGTAAATAAAAAATAACCCTGTCTACGTTGCTGTTCTGTGTACAGGTGATACATTCACCCTGGAGAAAAACATTGTATATAGCCTAGCCAATCTTTCTCCCACCTCACCTCTAGTGCAGCTTTTTTTTTAAACTCTCAGTCCAGGTCATTCCCTTTCAAATCCCAGACAGCATTCATATGTTTGACCTTGTCATGTCAAGAGGGCCAGTCTCCTGTCAGCTGACCTCACACCCCGCTTACATAAAAACACAGAGATCATCACTTTTGCTCTGCTGGGTTCCCATCAGACATCAGGTGCCGTTTAAAAGTTCCCGCTCAACACAGTCTGGTGGTTGCCAGTCCCTGAGCTGGACACTCCCAGAACGCTGCCAAAACGGAAACATAGGTACATGTACATGTACATACACAAACACACACCACATCAGAGATGCTGCACGCATAAAGTACCTCTGCCCAACAAGATGCCAGAGATGAAAAAACAATTGCAATGTGAATTGAACATAATAAAAGGCCATAACAATGTGAATATAACACGCTGTATTCAGAAGTACAGCATAGAAGAACTAGAAGTCTTTGTCCTTGAGAAAATCTCCATATTCACTGCTGCTATTGCCTACATAATTCCCTCCCCCAATCCCCAGTATCCCACATGTTCCTAAGACATCCTTCTCCTCCTCCTCACCACATCAATGTGGGGAGAATTAACACAGTGTCTCTGGGCCTGTTAGCTTTTACAGTGATCCATTGGGCCGTGGGGGTCTCCAGCTCAATCTGACACACACTCACAGGACAGATGTTTCCTCCGAGGTCTGGCTGGTTTCGCCACCTTCTGCCAATGAGCCTGTCCTGCTTCACTCCAAGATTCTGCAGAGCGTGCAGCCCTCTCTCCTCTGTAGCTTGCTTAGTGGGTGTGAAGGTCCCACACATGCTCAATAATAAGAACATAGAAGGAGAGCATGCACACCCTCCAGCGACAGTTACGTATAGATGACCTTGTGCAAACACATCTAACTTTAACTTTTTTTAAAGGCCTTTGCCTATATCATACTGAAACAAAACACCCGGCATCATTTATAAATACAATCAGCACACATTGAACAAAGACATTTCCTGTAGATGTTTTTGCATTTCAGTTAAAATTAACGCATTGTTCTTCAATTAGATTGTTGGATTTGAAATTGATTTATGTTATTTTGAATATGTAGCTTCATTGCTCTTTGCACTTTCCGTGATATCCTTTGTATTGGCACAACATGAAACTGAGGGCAAAGCAATGACATGAATTGCTTTTTGTAAACAGACTAACTTTTCTGAAACCGAGAGGCGACATGCAATGATTGAAAGGAATTTGTGTAATGTGTTATGGGTTTAGTGGTTGGAGGCCAGACTGAGAGCCTTGTCATTTCCAGAGCTTCGTCACTTTTGAATTTAGACTACTAGACAACAACACCCTTGATGCCTGTTTGCCATTTACAGTGGCTTGTGAAAGTATTCACCCCATTGGCATTTTCCCTGTTTTGTTGCCTTACAACCTGGAATTAAAATGGCTTTTTGGGGGGTTTGTATCATTTGATTCACACAACATGCCAAGCACTTTGAAGATGAAAACTACTTTTTTTTGTGTGAAACAAACAAGAAATAAGACAAAAACAGAACTTGAGCGTGCATAACTATTCACCCCCCCCAAAGTCAATACTTTGTAGAGCCACCTTTTGCAGCAATTACAGCTGCAAGCCTCTTGGGGTATGTCTCTATAAGCTTGGCACATCTAGCCACTGGGATTTTTGCCCATTCTTCAAGGCAAAACTACTAAAGCTCCTTCAAGTTGGATGGGTTCCGCTGGTGTACAGCAATCTTTAAGTCATACCACAGATTCTCAATTGGATTGAGGTCTGGGCTTTGACTAGGCCATTCCAAGATATTTAAATGTTTCCCCTTAAACCACTCAAGTGTGCTTTAGCAGCACAATTAGGGTCATTGTCCTGCTGGAAGGTGAACATCCGTCCCAGTCTCAAATTTCTTAGAAGACTGAAACAGGTTTCCCTCAAGAATTTCCCTGTATTTAGCGCCATCCATCATTCCTTTAATTCTTTCCCAGTCCCTGCCGATGAAAAACATCGGCATGATGCTGCCACCACCATGCTTTTCTGTGGGGATGGTGTTCTCAGGGTGATGAGAGGTGTTGGGTTTGTGTCAGACATAGCATTTTCCTTGATGGCCAAAAAGCAACATTTTTGTCTCATCTGACCAGAGTACCTTCTTCATATTCTTCATATGTTTGGGGAGTCTCCCACATGCCTTTTGGCATACACCAAACGGGTTTGTTTATTTATTTCCTTTAAGCAATGGCTTTTTTTCTGTCCACTCTTCCGTAAAGCCCAGCTCTGTGGAGTGTATGGCTTAAAGTGGTCCTATGGACAGAAACCTCAATCTCCGCTGTGGAGCTTTGCAGCTCCTTCAGGATTATCTTTGGTCTCTTTGTTGCCTCTCTAATTAATGCCCTCCTTGTCTGGTCTGTGAGTTTTAGCGGGCGGCCCTCTCTTGGCAGGTTTGTTGTGGTGCCATATTCTTTCAATTTTTTAATAATGGATTTAATGGTGCTCTGTGGGATGTTCAAAGTTTCTGATATTTTTTTATAACCCAACCCTGATCTGTACTTTTCTAAAACTTTGTCTCTGACCTGTCTGGAGAGCTCCTTGGTCTTCATGGTGCCCCTTGCTTAGGGGTGTTGCAGACTCTGGGGTCTTTCAGAAGAAGTGTATATATACTGAGATCATGTGACAGATCATGTGACACTTAGATTGCAGACAGGTGGACTTTATTTAACTAATTATGTGACTTCTGAAGGTAATTGGTTGCACCAGATCTTATTTAGGGGCTTCATAGCAAAAGGGGTGAATACATATGCACGCACCACTTTTCCGTTTTTTCTTTTTTGGAATTCTTTCACTTCACCAATTTGGACTATTTTGTGTATGTCCATTACATGAAATCCAAATATAAATCCATATAAATTACAGGTTGTAATGCAACAAAATAGGAAAAACATCAAAGGGGTGAATACTTTTGCAAGGCACTGTATGTTGGTTTGTTGTTGTATACTGTTTTGTATGTTGGTGATATAATACAGCACTGCTCAATGTTACTCAATGTTTGAATCTAAAAGACAGCATCGACCGAGGTATTTTAATGACAAGCTCTGACCTCTTCAACAGTTCCCGACAGAGGACTGCGATGACCTTGTTAACATTTCTGGAGTAATTAATGAATCCACACGAGTCCTGAATCTCTGCCGATTCCTGCCAGCACACAGCCTATTGCCTCAAAGTGAGTGATATATAGAGTGTCTGAGTAAAGCGGACTGCTGTCAAACTCCTAGGTCACCAGCACGGGGCCAGTCTGACTCTGACAGCAGTTGGCTAAAGGCTTAATGAGGGACATTTTTCAATTCAAGTTTCCATATGTTTCTATAGAAGACCACCACTTTATCTTTGCTAACAGCTGCAGGGAGAAGAAAGCGATTCAGAGCTAAGTTTGACAGTTATTAGTCATTTAACAATGATCCGCATTATTATTCTACAAATGCAGTGTTTAGACTTTTACATGGCACTCAACTTTATGTTAAAATAAGAAAAAGCAGACTAAAGGGGAAAAATTACAGATTTTGATTAATTGCCACCTTTTCCGTGGGGCACAATGGTCAAGCTGTTCATTCAGTGCTTTTGCCTGTGATATTTTTGGCCTTGGATCCCCAGAACATGAATAACAAGTACTGAAACGCTGCTGTAAAACACGAGACACTAGCAAGGCTGCTTGTCGTTCTGCACCCCTCCTTCCTCTCTCCCACAGTCTCTCTCTCAGAATGCAACCTGAGTTGGGTGATCGTGAGATGTCTTGTGGGATTGTGCTTCTGATCTCCCTGGCGACAGCCTGGACCCGCAACCCTGATTGGGCCCAGATGGACTTTGGAACCTTCACTGTGGTTCTCACTTCAAAAAGCCCCCGGTGCACTCAGAAGTCTCACCCCGACATCATCATTTCTGTCTGTGTCATTTCTCTCAGCCCATATGTGAATGTATAATGTTTGTCTGTTGGACTGCTTGAATGTGTGTGTGTTTGTGTGTGTGTGTGCGTCCGTGAGTAATATGGTATAGTGTTATTTATATACTGTTGAAAGACACTTTTTTGACACTTTTGAGAAAAATGTTGAATGCAGAATATCTAAATCTTGCATTGCACATTTTGGCAACACATGCTAGAGACTCTTTAAAATGTGTTTTAAAGAATACCAATGAAAAGCCCTCTCTCATATGGTAATATTAGCTTTTTATAGGAAAACCACACGGCTTGATTGCTTTTCATTGTATGTTATTAAAGATGCATATGTGGCCAGAATAATTGCACAGCAATGGGAACTCTGACGGTTGGATTCTGTAAAGTGTGTTATGAAAAACCAGACAGTTTTATTGCAGTAGCTGTAAGACACGGAGTAAACAACTTGTCTTTGGGTCCCTAGATGCCACTAGATTCCCAGGGAAACCAGTGTGTCAGAAATGTTTAATCTTCTACAAATGAAATGTCACGTACCTTTTCTCCAATTGGTTCACAGGAGAAAGTGAGAGTGGAGAAAGCCCTTGAACTGGAACTTCACCTCTGACCTCTGTCCTTCTGTGGTATTTTCACTTTTCTATATTGCTCATGTATCTTCCTTTGACTAAATGGGTGCAAGTTGCATCCCCCAGTAAACAGCACCCATACAGAGCCTCGCATAGTGATGGATTTAGACACAGACAATTCGATATACATCAAAACACTGGGTGAGGTGCTGTAATTTATGCTTATGACATTTTATGACAAGAATCTTACTGATTGCTGTCGGTCTAGGAGGGACATAAGTGTACAGGCAATCTGGAATGGAACAGAATAACAGAACTAAATTGATATCTTCGATGTGATACATTTATCCTTCTACTATTCTGATGGATCCTAGTTTGAATAGCCAGGCTTGAACATGATTTTTGGAATCGAGTCCTTTTCCTGTGGACCTAATTATTTTGGAACTAATCAACACCTGTAGAATAGAAGTTTGGACACTTTAACCCCTTGAATATGAAATATTATACAAAAGAATTCACGCTGAAAACATGTCTGTTGTTGGTAGCAGGGAGTTGTCCTTCGAGCGATGCCCTCTGGTCTCCTAGTGGCTGACTGGCTGGGGTAGTGTATGTCAGCAGAACTGTTGGTGATTTGAGTGCAAAATGTGAAATGTCAGAAGGACAGGCTGCCTTTCATATGAGCTCTGAGAGCCACTCCTATCCGTCCTATAGGCCCTGCTGAACTTGCAAGAAATCCAGCTGCGGACCAAAGCTTCACCCCTGCCCAGCCTGCCCACAGAGAATGATATAACTAAAACATCACAGATGCACTACCACTGCTGTCTTGATAGGTGAACATGTGCAAGGGGACTGTAAAACACCTACTGTTAAATAACAGAGAGAATCTGCACAGGACATGTTTATACAGCTAACGTAGAGACTTTAAAAATCTTTACAACAGGTAAAGGTTTAGCAGCCTTACTTCCAGGGGAGAATGAGTGCCCGCTCTCATTGAAACCACTGAAGTTCAAGGCCGACTGCAGTACTGCAGGCATGGCTAAAAGAAAACAGGATCCCCCCATTATAGTGAATGGAAAAATGGCAATCTTCATGTAAGTAAATAAAACATTCTAAGACAATCATCGTGCCAATAATTGCTTATAATACACCAGATGTATGTCCTTGAATTTATTATTTAAAAATTGCACACAGAAGATGTTATAAGGATAATTGAGTTGCTAATGGCAGCCTGCAGTACCCCGGTCAGCCTTTCATTTGAGGGGGCAGCAAGTTTCAAGTATTAATGTCACGTGCATAAGTACATTGGAATACCTTTATTGAACACTCTAAACCCAACAATGCAGTAATAAATAACAATGTAATACTAAAAATAACATAAGGTAGAACAATAACACATGCGATATAAAAATTAGAAGTAAGAAGAACACGAGAAAGTAAGTAAGTAAGTATACCATATAGAGGGTCAGTCAGGGTCAACTCAGTCGGTGTAGCCAATATGTTAGCGATGTAGTTAGCTATTTAACAGTCTTATGGCCTGGCGATAGAAGCTGTTCAGGAGCCTGTTGGTGTCAGACTTGATGCACAGGTACCGCTTGCCATGCGGAAGCAGAGAGAACAGTCTATGGCTTGGGTGGCTGGAGTCTTTAACAATTTTCCGTTACTTCCTTTCACACCACCTGATATAGAGGTCCTGGATGGAAGGGAGCTCGGCCCCAGTGATGTACTGGGCTGTCCACACCATCCTCTGTAGCGCCATGCGATTGCGGGTGGTGCTATTGCCATACCAAGCAGTGATGCAGCCAGTCAAGATGCTCTCAATGGTACAGCTGTAGAACATTTTGAGGATTTGAGGGCCCATGCCAAACCTTTTCAACCTCCTGAGGGGTTATTCACGACTGTGCGTGTGTGTGTGGACCATTTTAAGTCCTTAGTGATTTGGACACAGAGGAACTTGGAGCTCTCGACCCACTCCCCTGCAGCCCCGTCGATGTGGGCGTGCTCACCGTCTCATTGTGTCATCATCAAAGCACTTCATGATTACAGATGTGAGTGCTACAGGGCAGTAGTCATTGTGGCATGAAGCCTTAGAGATCTTGGGAACAGGAATGATGGTGGGCATCTTAAAACGTGGGGATTACAGACTGAGACAAGGAGAGGTTGAAAAAGACTGTAAATATTCCTGTCAGCTGTTCTGCGCATGCGCTGAGAACGCGCACTGGAATACCGTTGGGCCTTGGGGGTGTTGACCTGATTAAAGACCTTGCTCACGTCGGCCTCAGAGAGCGAGATCACCCAGTCATCTGGGTCGGTGGCGGCCCTCACACCCAGTACAATGTTGTTATTGTCAAAGCGTGGATAAAATGCATTGAGTTCGTCTGGTAGAGAGGCATCGTTGGGCAGATCACGGCTGGGTCTTCCTTTGTAGTTAGTAATGGACTGTAGCCCCTGCCATATGCTGCGGGCGTTGGAGCCTGTGTAATACGATCCTCCTTATTCCTATATTGCCCTTTTGTTCGTTTGATGACTCTGCAGAGGTCGTAACGGGACTTCTTGTGTTTCTTCCTGTCCTCAGCTGTAGCCCTCTGTGTGGTAGCCCTGTCCTTTAGTTTACCGGTGACGGAGGTGGTTAGCTCGTCGATGTTATCGCCGGAGTCTTAAAACATATTCCAATCAGCGCTAGCAAAGCAATCCTGTAACATTATCTCTGATTCTGGTGACCATTTCTCAACGGCGCGAGTCACAGGTACTTCCTGTTTGAGCTTCTGCATGTAAAGGAGTACAGAGTCATGATCTGATTTGCCGGATGGCGGACGAAGGAGGGCCTTGTATGCTTGCTTGTGGGTAGAATAAACAGTGTTCCAGGACTTTATCTGGTGGCGAGGGAGACTTGTTGATTGAAGTTGGGCATCACGTGTCTTAATGACGTTGAATTCAAATTGACAGCAACTAGAAAAGCAGCCTCCAGATGTAAGTTTTCTTGCTTGTTTATAGCCTCATACAGTTCTTTAAATGCCAGCTTGTTATTTTTCTTGTCCTGAAGTGGAATGTTTACAACCGTCACGGTAACAGCTGAAAACTCACTGAGCCAGCCTGCAATGTCACTTCCTGGAGTAGCTCAAACTGCGCACGTGGTGTCTCGATGAAACGCCATTTGAACCGACTTCAATGCGCTATTGAGTCTTCAAATAAGAATGAATGGTGTCACGTGATCAAAGGCTTTGTCCATTCATATATACAGCCATTGCTTACCTCACATCTAGCTGGCAGTAATGACTAAAGGAGATGGACAGTACGATGCCGTCAAGTCAAAAAGAGTACTCAGGACCATTTACAACAACAATCATCATCATACTTAATTGTCATGCACTTTCCTATACAGTATGTTCTGAACTGATATGAATACATGTAATGGTTAGGATGCTCACATGCAACATCGTGTGTAAGGGGTGAGGCCTGTAAAAAGACATGCTCCTGTAAAATGACTGTATAGTAGAGGTCAACACGGTGTATGTACAGCCTCTTCATTAGCTGTGTTTAGTGCTGGACCCAATTGATTTTGTGCTTTTGTTGGATGTAGCATGACAAATGGTACCTGTCCAGTCTAACACGGGCCATGCCAATTTCACAGTTGTTCTGCTTGTTAGACATCACAACTTGCAAACAAAAGACAAACATTTAGTTCCAGAGGGCTCGCCGTTGCTGATCGTGCACAAAACTTTTGCTTCTCAGCTGAGTAAACCAAACCATTGATTTAGTGTAAAACTCTTCCCTGCAATCTGTAATGAAACGTCAGTGTTTACACTACCCACTTCGCAGGTGTGGATACTTACTGTGTTGTACCACAAGAACAGCGTTAGCCACGCAGGCTTCTGAGTACAATACAATAGACATGGCTTTGTATACTTTTGAAAGAAAGTGTTTAGTGAAAGGGAAGAGGGAAAAAAGTGAAAAGTTGTCTTACAAAAGAAGAAAGAAAAATATCCTTCGATTAATGGGAGGCCTGTGGATGAAAGCTGCGGGAAAAAGGTGTTGATTGATTGGAACATAGTGGGAAAATGTCCATGATATTAATGATCCCCCACTGGCATAAGAATCACAACCCCTCAAACCTACAATACTGTTAGCACTCACCTTTCTATTGCATGGCCCCAGTATTGCATTTTAAGCCACCATTGCAGTAAACATTAGTACAATTCCATTTGGACCCCCTTTACAAACTAACAAACACACAAAAGCAATGCCCAGTGCTTGAAGGAGACCTTCAATTGCTTTCCCCCTTTCCTCGGCCATGTGTTGAGGAGGATGTCAAAATATTGCCTTGCTTTTCTGACAGAAATAGAAAAACTCAATAGCGCACATCGATCTTTCACTTCCCCTACTGCTTTTTCTCTTTGCACTTACAGGCAGTTTATGATAACCTTTTCCTTGTTACCTGCTGGGGGAACATATAGTCTTATCAAAACCAACAGTGCAAACTAAACAGGCGAGTGTATGCATTTAGCCTTTTCATTCTACAAGTTAACTAAAGAAGAGTTGACTAGCTCTACTTCTGAATGTTCATCCTAGCTATGATACTGACTGGATACTGAAACAAGCAGATTGAAAACAAATGATACGTTTCTGACCACATGCATGGATAGCCATTATCTTCCAATTATTAGTTGACTTACTAAACTACTTACTCAATTGGGGGAATTAGATCATCTCATTATGGTTGTTATTTGCATGCACCATTTCATACAGAGCTGTAACAACAAATTCTAAAGTTAACTTCTTTTCACTTTAACCTTGTGAGGACCTGAGTGGTGTGGGCGGATGCAGTTTTCTTCAGCCTGTGCCTGATTCTATTAACGTTCTGGCCTCAAACTGTGCTGCCCTCCTGTTTGGAGGCAGCGTTGAGAGGAAAGGTGTGGGGGAAAGGTCACATTGAGGTGCAGATAATGTCTCTCCACATGGAGGCCAAAAGTTTGCCTTTCAGACACAGAAACCATCAACCTGATTGGAGGGAAGCTGGCGAACCAGATGAGAGGTTCAATGACCTGAGCATGTACAAAGCAATTATAACATACATTCAAATAATATTTTATTTTTCTCTATGGCTTTTGCCCTCTGTCTGGCTCTTTTCCCATTCTGATAAATGCAACTGACAATAACACACACAAAGAGCAGCACCAAAATTAAAATAGAACATTCAGTATGGGTAACACGTGTATTGTGAGTAATATGGCTTGTCATTTTCAGTGCAAAACACTGCTGCCTGATTTTAGAACATCAAACAACAGCGTGCAGTTTACATTTGAATGAGGGAAAAAATGCCTTATCTTTGCGCCATGTGAGGTACCAAATACATGAGGACATTATCCTAACTGATTCCTCAATAATTCTGTTCTCAAAATGACATTGACCTCTTGTTTATGGTATGAATAGGGCCACAACAGACAGAGTATCTGCAACCCAATTGTCTAACATGTTTGATCATAGACTCCGGCCTCTCTTTTAATTCTGAACTTTTTGCATGACCCTAAGTCAAGGTTTGCTGTAACTAACAGTATGATTAAATCTGTTGATCTCCCAAATATGCTGCTGTACTAGGGCTTGTTGCAACTCATTTTTCCATGAAGGATTTAAGTAATTACTTTGCAAACGCTTCATTCTGTCAAATGCTTTTTTTGTTGTTGTCACACCTAGTGAACTGCATGGGCACGTCATTGATATTTTGTTCGACAGGCACAGTGCAGATACACGTAAGGACACCAGTTCAAATGCTAATCATCAGGTCAGTCTCTGGTTGGGAAAATGCGAGTGGATTAAGGTAACATTAAATGCATTTGATTAATTTTTATCTTAAGGCTTTTCACAAAGCGGCAGATTAGAGGACGATCTGCCTCTTGAAATCAGGCCAACTCATAATCGCTCTGATCTGTGACCCCGTGAGTCACCACAAGACAACAGCCAACCAGAATGCTGCATGACTCATATCTGACTAAGACAGGACACAAAGACCCAGGACTTCTGAACAGTGTTGGACTATATGATGAAAGATAATGAAGCGCCTTATTACCTTCCTGCAGGATTAAAGATGACTGATGAGATTACGAACAGGTTCATTATGAGAGTATAAAGTAGAAGCGTGGTTAGGAGTCAAAGTGTTTTGATTTTCTTTCCAAGCATGACCAATGTTATCAACTCCAACAACAACAAAAAACTGTAAAGAAAACAATGCAGACTTTCAGAATGTTTAGTTTCAGGGTTGGGGTAACGCATTTTCACCGTGAATTCATGTATTGGACATTGAATTCATGGATTACAAAAAATCCACATGGAAAGTAATGGGCATTGGGCACTGATAGATGGTGATAAAATGCTATGCTACAGTTGTGATGGAATTGTCTCGAAATGATGTAGTTTATAACAGAGAATGATTATTGAATTGGCCGTATATGGATATAGATTTCTGTGGTACAGAGTGGGAAAAGCAAACCAAAGTGATATAGCTGCACCCCTCTTATCCTCGGTGCGATCAAATCAGTGAAGACTCTTTCAGGGATGTCAGCTGAGGTTTCTGACCTGCCCATTGTGAGCATTCTCCGCCATGTGGACTTGTAGGCATGGAGAAACACTCAAAATGCATTAAGCGACCCAGTTCACAAGAGGGCAGCTGGGATTTGGCTTTTACAGCTTCAGTGGAGAGGCCCCTCCTCCTCCTCTTACTCCGTCTCTGTGTCCTCAACGCTAGTCAAGGTTACAGTGGCATTGGAGCACTGCTACAGTACACTGGTGCATGATGGCTGGGCGCTGTTTGAGGAATATAAATAATGCAGAATGGATAATGTATGAAAAGTTAAACAGCCACAGAGTGGGGGCAGAGGTGGCGTTGGGGGAGGTGTTATCATTACAAGTGACCTTAATCATACATGTGCCTGTCTGTAGAGAAAAACACACAAACAATAGCAAAGCACTGCTCGTTTCATACAAGTCTCTTTCATTGCTTTCATTAATGATGTTTATGTTGTGTAATGGGATTGTCAAGGCCGTTTGTGCCAAAGCATGTGGAGAAATACGCTGAGGGACAGGTAGATGATGAAAATTCAAGATGTAAACCATTGATGGTTGATTACCTTGTTCCCCAGCCTATGGCATATACTGTATGTATAGGTAGTAAATGTTATGTTTAGGTTTTCAATATATCACAAACTGTCACCATTTTTAATATTTTTTTAATCTTATCTTTAGCTCTGCATTGTTGGAAATGGACCTGTAAATTAGCATTTCACCGTTAGTCTACACCTGTTGTCTACAAAGCATGTGACAAATACAATGTGACTTGATACAATTTTCGGCATATTGATTATTGATTTGGAGACTTCAAAACGGTGTTTTGACATTGAGCTATTTATAGAAAGTTATTGTCAACAGGAAGTGGCGACAACATGATTTTCAACTTGTTTTAGGAATAAAATTGAACTTTCAACATTAATTTCCAATAGTATTCTAATTAATCAGGTCAAATCTGCTGAATGAGTCCAAAAACGTGCTGTGATTTATTTATTTTGATGATATATCAGAAAATGTGAAAACGGGTTTGTCCTGTCTAATCAAAGGCTCATTCATTTGGAGTTCAACACCTGAGGAAGTGGAAACTGAAAACACATTAAATAGATGGTTAACTCGAAACATAATACCCACTGCTGGTAGCCATATATTCATCCAACAGTACATTTCATGTCCTAAAAAAACTGTAGTTGTACTACCCATGAGACCCTTAGGCATATGCCCTCAAAATTACCACTTTCCATATCTCAAAGCCATATCAAATATCTCGGTTGTAAAAAAAAGTTGCTATTGAGCTGAATATTGAGAGTTGAGAAATAAAAATGCTGAAACCATCCTCTCTTTGACAGGGATAAGGGAATGAGGCATCCAAAGCTGTGTTTTTCCCAGTTGCATTTTTTTAATGTTATACGATCAGAACACGTTTTTCTCACGTGCATGGTGGAGAGGAGAGTAGCTTCCTCATCACAGGCCCCAGCAAAACATACACAGGGTCAGGGTAGACACTTTCATCACAGGAATCATGAGAATAATGCAATTTACTGTTTGACCAAATCATGGTTTTAGCCGCCCCAAAAATAGGACGTTTTGAGTGAGGTGAATATGCTATTTCTACGTTTATAGGCACCCTTTCCGTTTTTACGATCCATGATCTTGGCTGTCTGACAGAGTCAGAGCTGGTCTCTTTGCCGAGGCCGCGTTTGACTTTGAATGTGAGTTTGTGTGACCTCAGCTCAGGCTATCAGAAAAACTGGCCTGCCCATCTTGTTCGGGGGGGGGGGGGGGGAAAGCTCAATACAGATTAGTATAAAAGAGAAATTGCACAAAAATCTTTAAAAAAAATAATCTTAACAGGCCTTTTTAAAAAACACTTTTTATTTTTGTGTGTCTCAATTTCGACCAGCCCACCCAACAAAAAAATTGTCCAGCCCATCTGGCATCTGCCAGAATTGCCAAATGGCCAATACATCCCGGGAAGCCAAGTACATGCTGATTTGTTGATGGATTGACTTGTTCTGAATGTGTATTATTTGTGTGGAGAAAGGAGCAAATTGTTTGCTGTCAGTGTAGAGAGGCCGTCCCTGGTCAACAAGCCTTACTGTGAATGACTCTCCATTTGAAGAGACTGCTGCAGGAGATGTTTTGTTACTATTGTGAGCAGCTCCTCCCAACCTATCACTACCAGCCATCAGGGTGACACGTTATCACTTGGAACACGGAGATTCTCATTTGAACAGAGCAGCAAGGAGCTCCTCCCCCTGTTGCCTGTTTCCTTGGTGGGATGCCACTAACACAATCTGACACAGGGAATCTAATTGCTGCCTCCCTCCAGCTGTGAGTGGAGAACACCTTTCTGATTTTCCTCTCCTCGGCCACCGGCATACAGGTTCATTAAAACAATGATCTCCCTTACAATACGTTAAACCCAATCAGTAGAACATTTGAGTTAGGCCAGATAATGAGATAGGTGCCAAAGATCGAATGATCGATGCTGCACATTAGTAACATGGGGACTGTGTAAAGGTAGATATTTCAAATAAATCTGATCATTTGAATGAAAAAGCTGTCAATAATGTAAATCTGATCACCGTTTACTAATCCCAAAAGCTCATCTTGAATGAACCTTTTAGTGATGCACAGCGGTAACCGCCATGGTATTAATTAGATTTGTATGTCTCTGTCTTTTTCAAATATGTCGATATCTTATTTATCACACAACAATCTGTTTTAGGGGTCTGTGGTTAAGTGCACTTAAAATGTGTCAAAAATCGGCAGATATGTTTAAAACCAAACAACAAAAATAACACAGAGAGAGTGGCGCAAGGCCCTCACCTCGTAGGCCGACTATCACTAAAGTGCACTTAAGTGTGACTGACAAAAGTGTGTTTCCCTCATTGGGCTGTGTATCTTTGTGTGGCAGGGGCATGGGAGGTGACCCAGATTCTATTGGGTTAGTCAGACCTCAGTGAACCTATTCTCTTGCCATGGCCCCGCAGTAATGCAACATTTGCCTTTTATTTTCCAATAGATAGAGGGAGAGGTAAACTACAGTACAATGGGAGTAGGGAGAAACTCCTGAGGGACCCATCCTTTGCCTGGCACCTCCTCCATACAATGTATTTATGGTTGTTATTGCTATGCCAGATCACCCTCTGGGAGATGTAGATACCAAGAGCCAGAGACCTGTCAGTCATCTTTCATGCTTCAACTCTCTGAGAGAGATAACATCCCCTGTCTGCTCAGCCCTTCACTGTCTGCTCATAAACAGTTATTATTGACAGGTTTCAAGAGGATTAAATGTGACGGCAGAGACTACACCATTTCCTGCAGTTTGATACTTAGAGCAGTTGAAACCCACAGTCAATTAGATGATTCACTACACCAAGACCATGCTTTTCCTTCACTTGCTCTTTTTTTTTTATACACCGACAAGGCCTTCAGTAAAATATCTATTGACTTTATGAGACAGGGCCCTTTGCTTAGAAAGTCCCAATAATTGTTGACACAGTTGGATGTGCTGGTGGAATCCCGGGCGGTGCTCTCTCTCTACATAGCGGTGCTGTGATGTTTAATGGATAGTAAATGGAATTCCACATGGGGAAGGTGATACAGAGTGGGACGACGTCAGCGAGGGGATTGGGCCGGTGTTGAAATAACAACCCCCAGGGCAGGCCTCTGAACTCACACACTTTCTTATTTCTTGTTCTGAGGGAAATTAATGAAAGAGCAAATTGATGTTGGACCTGGGTGGGGTAAGACTGCAGTGGGAGTTCGATTCAAATGTGAACTAGCACAAGTAAGTCTGCTCGGTGCACAGGTGGAGACTTTATGAATGCCCTATTTGGGGGCCTTCTTCTTCTTCTGTTTTGTTGCACATGTAGTGTGAGTCTTCATTTGCATTTTATAACATGAATGCCTGTGGTGTGTTCTCATGTTTGTTCCCTTATCTGTTTCTGTGTCTGTGTGTTTTATGTGTGTGCATGTGTGTATATTCATCCAAGCAGTGTGTGCTTTGTGTCTGACCTGAGTCACAGACGGCAGATGGATTTGTCTGAATTGCCACCTCATTTATTTGTGTAGGTAGCGAGAAGCGAGAGAAGCTGTAGGAACAAAGCAGCTCTCTTACGTTCTGATCTCATGACTCACAATCCCTCAGATGTAATGCAAAACAGTCCTTTAGCCCCCTACCCACCCACCTACAGGATTCATAAATCATGGGTCCTGTGTGGCTCAGTTGGTAGACAAGGTGCTTGCAACGCCAGGTTTGTGAGTTCGTTTCCCGCCAGGGGGCCAGTACGGGGCAAAAAAAGTATGACAATCTATGCGCTCACCACTGTAAATTGCTCTGGATAAGAGTGTCTGCTAAATGACTAGAATGTAATGAATGTCCCATATGACTACAATCTCTAACACTTGAATTTACATCTTGAGCTTGGAGGAGGAGGCCATGAAGCGCAGCCACAGATGGCTTGAAAACAGGATGCAGCCAGAATAATCCTGAAGCATGTATTTAGTTGGGGCAATTTTTCTTCATTTTCCTCCTTAGGTGATGACATGTTGGCGAATGAAGCCAAGAGCTCAATGTGTCTGACTTATTTTTCCCGCTGTCCTTTTTATGGCATTTCATCATGTGCCTGCGCAAAACTGAAATAGGATGACAGGTATTTTTCAGCCCTTGGGTCTCACTCACACACTCTCTCACTCTCTCACTCACACTCACTTACTTAAGTGATAAGGTCCGAGAAGCGGGTGTTTGGAGGATATAAAGTGGCACGGGTGTTGTTAGGCCCAAGATGAAGTCGAGGGCCGGCAAACCGTGCAAATATATCCTCCAAACACCAGTTTCCGAGGGGATTATCACTTTCATACAACCGGTTACCAACATATTCAAATAATGAGTGACACACTATCATTAAAAACGTTATTTTGACGAATGGATTCATACTATTTCATCCTTCCACGAGATATAGTCCCGACACAAATCTAAGGTTGCTACCCAAGCCGGCTGGTCGTTCGTTCTATCGATTTGGTTGCCAGAGACGCGACCCAGTCGTTCAGTCTTTTTGTTCTGTATTTATGGACAGTTGTTTTTTCGAAATGTTCCATTGCCATACTGGGTAACATTATTATCCCTTGCTTGCTAGCCAGCCAACTACGGCTAACTTACAGTCACATCATACAGTGCAGCCAGAATAACAGCAGAGTAGCTGCATTTGCATTTGTTTAAGTTGTTTTCTAGTGGCATTTATTTGGACACATCCATAACAATGAGCTAATGATGCACGATTTCTCCTGTCGCAGGAAATGTGCTCTCTCATCAAGACTCTGTTGTTCAGAGGAGCTAGCCAACAACACAGCTAACACAATTACTTCAATCTGAAGCTGGAAAGACTGCAAACTAGCAACATTTCATTAAATTTGACCTGTTTTCTATTTACATTTCTTTGTATATATCCATACAAATGATGCCAGCTGTTTCATGATTTCGACTGGCTGAGAAAAGCTGTCTGCCAGTCTGTCTCGACACGACTCCCGACACGTATATTACTATGGGACAGCTGGAGATAAAATTTCAATATTGAAACAATGTTGCAAATGTCGGAGAGACAGACAGCAAGGTTTATACAAATCTCCGCTGTTGAAAACCAAATGCTAGTCTGAAAGAAATGGAAGATAATGTCTAGATGCTTTTCATAGTGAATATCTAGTTTATAAATTGTCTGGCTGGGCTGATGAGACAGTGGATTGCGCAGTAAGATGGACCAGAGTAAATAGGCATTTCAATATCATAGCTTTAGCCGGTGGTAACTTGTGGAATAGACACCGGCTGAACTGTGGTTTTCACCAATCAGCATCCAGGATCAGTCCCACCCATTGTATAATCATCAACACGCCCCATCTCCTCTGGATATTATAATTTAAATTTGTATTCCTTAAAACCTTAAACCTAGTGCCTTGGTTCTCCTGATGGCTATCGTGATATACAGTTGAAGTCAGAAGTTTACATACACCTTAGCCAAATACATTTAAACTCAGTTCTTCACAATTCCTGACATTTAATTCTAGTAAAAATTCCCTGTCTTAGGTCAGCGTAGGATCACCACTTTATTTTAAGAATGTGAAATGTCAGAATAATAGTAGAGAGAATGATTTATTTCAGCTTTTATTTCTTTCATCACATTCCCAGTGGGTCAGAAGTTTACATACACTCAATTAGTATTTGGTAGCATTTCCTTTAAATGGTTTAACTTGGGTCAAACGTTTCGGGTAGCCTTCCACAAGCTTCCCACAATAAATTGGGTGAATTTTGTCCCATTCCTCCTGACAGAGCTGGTGTAACTGAGTCAGGATTGTAGGCCTCCTTGCTCGCACATGCTTTTTCAGTTCTGCCCACACATTTTCCATAGGATTGAGGTCAGGGCTTTGTGATGGCCACTCCAATACCTTAACTTTGTTGTCCTTAATCCATTTTGCCACAACTTTGGAAGTATGCTTGGGGTCGTTGTCCATTTGGAAGACTTCCTGACTGATGTCTTGAGATGTTGCTTCAATATATCCACATAATTATCCTGCCTCATGTTGCCATTATTTTGTGAAGTGCACCAGTCCCTCCTGCAGTAAAGCACCCCCACAACATGATGCTGCCACTCCAGTGATTTACGGTTGGGATGGTGTTCTTCAGCTTGCAAGCATCCCCCTTTTTCCTTCAAACATAACGATGGTCAGTTCTTTTTGTGTTTCATCAGACCAGAGGACATTTCTCCAAAAAGTAAGATCTTTGTCCCCATGTGCAGTTGCAAACTGTAGTCTGGCAGTTCTGGAGCAGTGGCTTCATCCTTGCTCAGCGGCCTTTCAGGTTATGTCGATATAGGCCTCGTTTTACTGTGGATATAGATACTTTTGTACCTGTTTCCGCCAGCATCTTCACAAGGTCCTTTGCTGTTGTTCTGGGATTGACTTTCACTTTTCGCACCAAAGTACGTTCATCTCTAAGAGACAGTCTCCTTCCTGAGCAGTATGACGGCTGCATGGTCCCATGGTGTTTATACTTGCGTATTATTGTTTGTACAGATGAACGTGGTACCTTCAGGCATTTGGAAATTGCTCCCAAGGATGAACCAGACTTGTGGAGGTCTATAATTTTTTATGGGGGTCTTGGCTGATTTCTTTTGATTTTCCTATGGTGTCAAGCAAAGAGGCACTGCGTTTGAAGTTAGGCCTTGAAATACATCCACAGGTACACCTCCAATTGACTCAAATTATGTCAATTAGCCTATCAGAAGCTTCTAAAGCCATGACATCATTTTCTGGCATTTTCCAAGCTGTTTGAAGGCACAGTCAACTTAATGTATGTAAACTTCTGACCCACTGGAATTGTGATACAGTGAATTATAAGTGAAATAATCTGTCTGTAAACCAAAATTACTTGTGTCATGCACAAATGTCCTAAATGACTTGCCAAACCTATAGTTTGTTAACAAGAAGTTTGTGGAGTGGTTGAAAAACTAGTTTTAATGACTCCAACCTAAGTGTATGTAATCTTCCGACTTAAACTGTACATGGCTTGGTGGACTTCATCACTGTCACCTGCTGGTGTCTGACTGAGAGAGATGATTGATCATGTGTTAAATACTTCTGTTGTAACTGTTTCAGTCACCTACGTAAACACACACTTCTGTGAAGTGTATCTAAATATTTTCCTATATTCCTGTCATATTTCCAGGGAAGTAGTGTCTGTAAATGATTGGGACACAAATACAGGAGGTAAATCTATAATTTCATCCATGTTTTCCTTTTCCTACGGTAAGTGAAAAAGCTGAATTCAGTTGATTACATGACTCCTGTCACGCCCTGGCCTTAGTATTCTTTGTTTTCTTTATTATTTTAGTTAGGTCAGGGTGTGACATGGGGTATGTTTGTGTTTTTGTCTTGTCTTGGGTGGGTAGTTGTCTATGTTGAACGTTTGTAGCCTGTGTGTGTGCACTACGTTATTTAGCTTCACGATCGTTTGTTGTTTTGTATAGTTTGTGTAAGTGTTTCGTTTCGTTTTCATCTTCGTCGTTAATAAAGAGAAGATGTATGCTTATCACACTGCGCCTTGGTCCGTCTCTCCACACGATCGTGACAGAATTACCCACCAAAGGATCAAGCAGCGTGACAAGTGGCAACAGGAGCAAGGCATCAAGGATTCTTGGACATGGGAGGAGATATTGGATGGAAAGGGACCTTGGGCTCAACCTGGAGAATATCGCCGTCCTAAAGCTGAGCTGGAGGCAGCGAAAGCAGAGAGGCGGCGATATGAGGAGGCAGCACGGAGGCAAGGCTGGAAGCCCGTGAGTACTACCCAAAAATTTATTGGGGGGAGGCTAGGAGGTAGTGGGCCGAGGGCAGGTAGGAGACCTGCGCCCACTTCCCAGGCTAACCGTGGAGAGCGGGAGTACGGGCAGACACCGTGTTACGCAGTAGAGCGCACGGTGTCTCCTGTACGTGTGCATAGCCCAGTGCGGGTTATTCCACCTCCCCGCACTGGTAGGGCTAGATTGAGCATTGAGCCAAGTGCCATGAAGCCGGCTCTACCTATCTGGCCACCAGTACATCTCCTCGGGCCGGCTTACATGGCACCAGCCTTACGCATGGTGTCCCCGGTTCGCCTAAATAGCCCGGTGCGGGTTATTCCACCTCCCCGCACTGGTCGGGCGACGGGGAGCATTCAACCAGGTAAGGTTGGGCAGGCTCAATGCTCAAGGGAGCCATTACGCCTGCACGGTCCGGTATTTCCGGCGCCACCTCCCCGCCCCAGTCCTGTTCCACCAGTGCCAACAGCACGCACCAGGCTTCCAGTGTGTCTCCAGAGCCCTGTTCCTCCTCCACGCACTCGTCCAATGGTGCGTGTCTCCAGCCCATTACCACCAGTGCCTACACCACGCACCAAGCCTCCTGTGTGTCCCCAGAGTCCTGTGCGTCCTGTTGCTGCTCCCCGCACTAGCCCTGAGATGCGTGTCCCCAGCCCGGTACCACCAGTTCCGGCACCACGCACCAGGCCTACAGTGCGCCTCAGCCGGCCAGAGCCATCCGTCTCTCCAGCGCCATCTGAGCCATCCGTCTCTCCAGCGCCATCTGAGCCATCCGTCTCTCCAGCGCCATCTGAGCCATCCGTCTCTCCAGCGCCATCTGAGCCATCCGTCTCCCCAGCGCCATCTGAGCCATCCGTCTCCCCAGCGCCATCTGAGCCATCCGTCTGCCCAGTGCCATTAGAGCCGCCCGTCTGTCCCGAGCCGTCAGAGCCGATCGTCAGTCAGGAGCCGCTAGAGCCGATCGTCAGACAGGATCTGCCAGAGCCGCCAACCAGACAGGATCTGCCAGAGCCGCCAACCAGACAGGATCTGCCAGAGCCGCCAACCAGACAGGATCTGCCAGAGCCGCCAACCAGACAGGATCTGCCAGAGCCGCCAACCAGACAGGATCTGCCAGAGCCGCCAACCAGACAGGATCTGCCAGAGCCGCCAACCAGACAGGATCTGCCAGATCCGTCAGCCAGCCATGAGCAGCCAGATCCGTCAGCCAGCCATGAGCAGCCAGATCCGTCAGCCAGCCATGAGCAGCCAGATCCGTCAGCCAGCCATGAGCAGCCAGATCCGTCAGCCAGCCATGAGCAGCCAGATCCGTCAGCCAGCCATGAGCAGCCAGATTCGTCAGCCAGACATGAGCAGCCAGATCCGTCAGCTAGCCAGGATCCGCCAGAGCAGTCCAGCCAGGATCCGCCAGAGCCGTCCAGCCAGGATCCGCCAGAGCCGTCCAGCCAGGATCCGCCATTTAGTCCGGTGCTGCCCCTTATCCTGGTACTGCCCCTTATCCTGGTGCTGTCCCTTATCCTGGTGCTGTCCCTTATCCTGGTGCTGTCCCTTATCCTGGTGCTGTCCCTTATCCTGGTGCTGCCCCTTAGTCCGGTACTGCCCCTTAGTCCGGTGCTGCCTCTTATTCCAGTAGGTTTAAGAAAGCGGGTAGTGACTATGGTGGGGTGGGGACCACGACCAGTGCCGGAGCCGCCGCCGTGGACGGAGGCCCACCCAGACCCTCCCCTAGACTATGTGCTGGTGCGCCCGGAGTTCGCACCTTAAGGGGGGGGGTTATGTCACGCCCTGGCCTTAGTATTCTTTGTTTTCTTTATTATTTTAGTTAGGTCAGGGTGTGACATGGGGTATGTTTGTGTTTTTGTCTTGTCTTGGGTGGGTAGTTGTCTATGTTGAACGTTTGTAGCCTGTGTGTGTGCACTACGTTATTTAGCTTCACGATCGTTTGTTGTTTTGTATAGTTTGTGTAAGTGTTTCGTTTCGTTTTCATCTTCGTCGTTAATAAAGAGAAGATGTATGCTTATCACACTGCGCCTTGGTCCGTCTCTCCACACGATCGTGACAACTCCCAATGGTACCTACTCAATAATATAATTTCCTTGGCTGATAGCCTTTTGGATTACAATTATGCACATCACTATTGGCTCAGCATTATTTGATACTCTTGGCTTCCACATAAAAGAGAAAAACAATTTCACTCTCCACAACGTGCAGAGGATCAGATAACTCAATTGCTTACTATCATTCTCTTTAATAGCCACGTGTCCCATAGGAAGACAATTTCATTTTTTATTTCACTCATTATGTTCCTCTCTCTTTTCAATACATAAAGTGTTTAATTTAGTAAATAAAAACCTCTATTCCAAAAGATAATTATTTGTGGGTGAAAGGAACCTGCAATGCCCAGTGGAAATTGTAAGTAGATTTTCAGATGAGCTGTAAGCGAGAGCGAGGAAGAAATGTGTCCAGACAAGAATGAATTAGCCAGTTTTTTGTATACCAAATCAACATGTTGTAAGCTGTAATTGAGTTTTTCTCCCTGGCTGTTAACTTGAGTATACAACAGGACATTCGCTAAACAGTTTGGGTAATTGAAATTAAAACTTAGAAACATAAATCATTTTGGCCCGGGTGTAATTGGAAGGTAATTTCATTTTTTATGATGCTAGCAGGCTAGGCTCAGTATCTGAATGTGGCAGAGTGATCTATAGCCTGCTAGTCACTCACCATAGTCACCCCCTCCCTTTCTGTCGCCTCTGAAAGGATATTGAAACACAACCTTGCAGCTGCTCTGAGCCTTTTCATCATAATGGTTGGACAGCACACTCTAAGGACAAGGTTTTGTTGGGTAAAGGAATAGCACAACGAATGAAGACGTTACACATCTGTACAGTGCTGAGTACTAACGCAGTTGTAAAAAAAAAAACACTTCAGTCTTACTGGAAAAGTGAAGAATGTTGTATTTCTGAGAACTAGAGATAATATGGATCTCAGATAACCGTGACAGTTCTCTTTTGTCAAAGCCTCTTTCTAAAAGAAACACTGAGCCATAACTGTAGTGTTGAATAAAATCAGAGAACATACTGTATGCATCCCACAGACGGAGAACCATATGTGCGTTTAGATCATTTTTTTTTTGTACCCTTCCTATATTTCACTCAGGGACATTACATTGCCCTATTTCTCCACAGCAAAATAACTGTGCAGTGAGGATCTTTTCCATGTCATTCAATAGATGAAAAATCAACACAAGCAGAGGGGAATTCACTATATAGAAAGTTGGAATCAAATTGTCAGAAAAGTGAGTAGTGATGTGAATCCCTCCACCTGTTAATACCAGGCTAATAAAGGAGTCCAAATCTGACAATGACAGCCAAGCTAGAGAAATAAAGTGATAACTGGAATGAGCCACAGTGCTCCGAATTGCTAACGGAACTTAATTTCTGATCTCCTCTGATAAGAGTGTGAAGGGTGCTCTGTGCTCGAGGTGATTAGACCTGTACAGCTGGGGGGGGGGGGGCACAGGGCCTATGGACCATTATCTGTCCCCATGCATTCTTTGGTTTCTTGCCCTCTCTCTTTCTTGTGTGTGTGTGTGTGTGTGTGTGTGTGTGTGTGTGTGTGTGTGTGTGTGTGTGTGTGTGTGTGTGTGTGTGTGTGTGTGTGTGTGACCAGTGTTATTTAAATACAGGATTTGTATTGGATTTCAGTTTCCTCGTCAAGTTCACTCCAAAGTTTTTGTTTAACCAATATATAATGTTGGGTTCATCCACAGACCAGAGTTAATCTAAATAAATCAAATAATAATAATGGTGTGCCCATAAAAACTGTAGTCAGTTGCCTGTATTGTCAATTGTCAATTTGCATACCTATCTAGGATATCATTATCATTGGTGTCCCACTGGGAGGAAAATAGTAGAAATTCAACTATTTGGTAAGAAGGGCAGGAAATGAGTAAACCAAATAATTCAAAATTTTTATTAAAAATACATAATATGATTTTCAATGAATGTCTTTGATGAAGACATGTCTCTAGAATTGAGTAAAGTACACACATCTTGTCCTTCATGCCTATGTAACACATTACTGTAATGTATGAATGATGAAGACTGCATAAAATGTATTCATCTGCATTTAGGAGCATTATGGGTGATAATAGGATATTAAGATCCCAGAACTATACTAATAAAGAACACATCTCACACAAACTGTCACGCCTGCTCCCGCTCCCCCTCTCTGGCGCTCGAGGGCGCCAGGCGGCCCATCATTACGCACACCTGTCACCATCGTTACGCGCACCAGCGCCTCATTGGACTCACCTGGACTCCATCACTTTTTGATTCGCTCCCCTATATCCGTCAATTCCTCAGTTTCATCCCGATGTCAACACTATTGTCGTTGTGTTTTCCCCTATCTAGATGCTGTCCTTGTTTGTTTCTTGTCCGTTGTTTATTAAATGTTCACTCCCTGTACTTGCTTCTCGTCTCCCAGTGTCTGTCCTTAATCAAGGTTATCTATCTGTAAAATCCTTCAGCCTTGGTGACACAAACACACACTGAATGAAGCCATAATAGTCACACAATATTTAGCTCAGTGGGAATTTAGCTTATTATCACACACACACGCAATATTAACCTAACAAAACAAACCTGTCAACCTGTGCAACAGCCAAGGGAATAATAGAAATTAAACAAATCCCCTGAAGTATCACCTAGTATACTGTACAATTCAACACAATTAGCATCTTACATAATGATGTGAGGCTTTTAGTGGATACAGGATCTCACCTGTGGTGGTTAGATTCTGTAACAAGCATTGAATTAGATTACAGCATAGACACAGCATCAGAAATACTGAGCATAGAGAACAGTGCTTTCCTCCTTATAAAACACATTATCCAACTGTATTGTGCAAAGTCAGTCTTAAAGTAGTAGATTAATTAAGATAAATGTTGATGTCCAAAGAATGATACTATCTTTTCAGTGGATAATATATATATATATATATATATTTTAAATATAATCCATTGACTGAACCCATGGCTCCATTAGTGATGGAGATAAAGTACAATGTTGGGTCCCATCAGCAAAAGTTCATATCTTTACCTTTCAGAGGCAACTCTAATGGACTTTGGAATGTGCTGATTCTGGCAGAAAGGGGGAAATGTTTAGCTGACATTCTTTGGAACCTCACTTTTGTGAACGTCACACTTGTTGGAGTCCCTGTGACTGCATCATATGGTCCGCTTTTACATGGAGGTAAGGAAGGGAACAAGAAGACACTCACTTTGTTCCATTACACTAAGTACATATGGCTGAATAATGTATATCACTTTATGTCACCTTGTTAGTTCTGCAGGGGAGGAAAACAACAAAACAACCTTAAAAGCTGGCTTAATGGCGACTCTCCCCTCGCCTGGACTGCTGACGTGACAGGTCTTTGGATGAGCAAAGGGGCTTGTTATACGTTGTGCAATGATTTAGAAGTGGCACTTTATCTTTTTTTTTGTATATATAATGAAATAGCGACAATCCCCTTTGGACCAAGGGAAGAATGTTGTAGGCCATTTTGTATTTAATATTTCATCTGTTTTCAGTGTTGTCACAGAGAGTGACAATTCACATGCAGTAGCCTCTACTTGGCTATCTTCAGAGATGCTTTAGTGGAGAGGAGCGATGCCTATCTTAGCCTCAAGGCACTTGCTGCACTTCAATCACGACAGGCTAAGGCAAGGGTCCGGTACTGTAAAAGGACATGCACAAGAAGACGGTTTCCTTTAATGGCCCTATAGGAACACACATCCATATTTCATCAGGCATTGAAAACTGCTGTAAACGTTGTACAACATATTAAAAAGATATGGAGGCAATGAAGAACATCTGATTTAGAAGGCCTTAAAGGTATTAAGCAATTTTGAAGAAACACACAGTAGCAGCTGTTTATTCATCACACTGAAGCCGAGTACATGTCAAAGGATGGAGAGCAAGATTTCCCTTGATGTTTTAGGCACAAGGTGGCCTTTATTGTTAGGATGGTAGAGCCAACGGATGCTTCTCCGGAGCATTCTATCTGACATCACTCTCATAAGAGAACATAAACGCTTGGATCTGGGCAAACAAAGGCTCAAAGTAGTTATTCACCACATTTGTTTGTTGGTACAAATTCACACTCTCATACTAACAATAAATATAGTAGGACGCACTGTGTTTCCCCATGAAAATATTGCAATTGGGTAGTTGATGCTTTATTTACATCAGTTGCATAAAGGGATACTGTGAGATTCTGTCAATTAAGCCGTTTTTCTACATACTGTACCCAGAGTCAGATGAACTTGTGGATAGCTCACTACATACGGTGGCGTTCCTTCCAGTCATTGCACTAATGCTACTCAACATTGGGTTGCGAAACTACCCCTGACTTCCTTCATACTGCACGCAGAGACATACAAATGGTATCCACAATTGCCAGACAACTTGCAGTAACACTGTAGTATCACTGTAGGCATTTTTACCTTTTCAGATACTGAAAAGAAAATGTGACAATAAAGATTCACAGAACAGTATCGAGGGCGTCTCACAATGAACTATGCTTTTTAAGAACTCTGCCAGTTAAAAATAAAGAAAATAAAACGTGTTCCATTGTGTAAGGATGTAGTGAGGATCCTAACAAATGTTTCAGTAGACAGCCACATGCTCTGGTCTCATGCGGCTTAACCTCGGTACACTACGATAAGAGGTTGCTGTAGAATGTAGGAGTGGACTAATGGGGGCTGTTGCTGAAGATTTATAGGTTGTTTAGCTAAATGGAACATGATTCCACATTTTATAGACTGTCGACAAAGAATGGAGAGGGATTTTGTCCCGGGATAGTAATGTCTTACCATAAAACGTCTAAAATATTAAAATGCAGGGCCAATGCCCTTTGTTTGGGATTGCTTTTTTATACATACAGTAGAGAGGATGTGTTGTAAGTGTGAGGCTAACTAATTGCTTTGCCATACATCTTCCCGGCAGCCCCCTCCCCGCTCCGGTATTAGTTTATCATTGAGGGGAAATGAGAGCTCCTTATTTGGGATGACAGGGTAATGAGCTGAAGAAAGTGATGAGTTTTATTTATGGGGCTCTACGCTGATCCTCAGTGGCCTTCTCTATCTTAGAAGGAAGGGCCTCTCAGACAATCCACTGCTAGCACAATAACCATTCATCGGCTTCTGGAGAGTCAACCGTTACTGGAGAGTCAACCGTTACAACCGTTAATTTTTGAGATGTCTTGTGACAAAATAATTGGATACCATGGCATTTCAATTCACACTTGGTAAATTGCCCTCGGCGAAAGCATTATTTACTCTGTATCAGAGGACAGAAAATAAATGTAGAGGACAATGGTATCTCATAACTGTAAGAGGCGTTTAGAACATGTTATTTTGTATTTTGTGGGGATCGTTAAAACACTTCCCCCTTGCTGGCTAAACAAATGGTGTATGAATGAGCAGCTCATCACACAGCGGTCTAAGGCACTGCAACTCAGTGCTTGAGGTGTCACTACAGACACCCTGGGTCGAATCCAGGCTGTATCACATCCGGCCGTGATTGGGACTCCCATAGGGCGGCGCACAATTGGCCCGGCATCGTCCGGGTTTGGCCGGGGTAGGCCGTCATTGTAAATAAGAATTTGTTCTTAACTGACTTGCCTAGTTAAATTAAGGTTAAATAAAATAAATGAATATCGAGGTTTACCAGGCTCCCATTTTAAAATAGCTGAGACAGACCCCCATTAACTTGGCCCTACTCTGTTATCAGAACTGCCGGCCGAGGTTGAGTCAGTACCCCTTTGGAAAGTGCTTGTCTGAGCAGAGGTGTTGAATCCACTAGAGGATAAATAGCACTCTCATGAAGCAGGAAGAAGCTCTTGAGCCATATCACACCATGGCACCAGTCCAGCAACACCTCTACATAGCCCTCCCACGTCCACACCTATATCCATGCTCTGCTTCAGATGGGATTTGAACAACGATTAGTACATGCCACTTCCTCGTAAGCAGAGGCTACTGTTATGGTTCCCACAATAAGGTGATAGCCCGCTCTCTTACAGATCTGTGTCTCTGTCTCCATGGTCTGCAATGTAGACATCAACACAAACCTCCCTGCCTCCCCATCTGCGTCACCAGCCTCTTATCTTAATGATGCTGTTTCACTCTGCACCTTAATCTATTCTAAAAGTACTGCTTCCTTCCCAGCACGATTCTGACATTTCTAAGAGTTTTCCGACCGGCTTTATTCAATGCAAAGTCAGAACCCAACACTGAATTCAAGCTATGTTCACCTTCCCTAATTTAGTCTCAAGTTAGCTTACATTTTTGGGATATGTTCAACACTGAAGACAAATCTCTCATAACTAGGATTGCATATTTTGGGGTATATTCAGAGGTGGAAACTTTCTGTGCGAATTAACGGGAATATATGGGAATTATCGGAATATATACAAATGAATATTAATACAATTTAATTATAGATGTTTTTTGCATTGGATATATTTACCATAACATATGGAGACAGAAACATAAACCTTTTACTTTATCATAAGTAGACATAATTGCAAATTATTAAATCCTTTCAATAGAAATAAAAAAACTATTTAATTACGAATAGAACTTTAATTAAATGAGTTGACTCTTCACATGGGATGATTTCACTGAACCGCAAAAGAAAGGGAATATTGAATGATCCCCAATGATCCATCGCATCTCCCAAAAGCGTTTTCAACATACATCTGTAAAATGATAGTCTAGAAACTAAAGCTTTGGTTGTCTTCCCCTCAGGCTTCCATGTCTTCTCCCTGGACCTCCTCAATATCCCACCTCTTGAACATCAGACTCTGAGGCCTCATCTTCACTGTCACTTTCCAACCTTGTTTAGGATGGCTCGTTGTCAGGCTCAAAAAGCCTCCGATTTGCCCAGATGGCCACCAACTTTTCAACCCTTGTATTGGTCAGCTTGTTCCGTGCTTTGGTGTGTGTGTTCCCAAACAAGGACCAGTTGCACTCTGAGGCAGCTGATGTTGGTGGGATTTGGAGGATGATGGAGACAACTGGGGAAAGAGCCTTCCACCAGGTGGCTGATGAGATATGTTGGCTCGACTGTCATGTTGCATCTCCATCCCAAAGCCATTGCTTGGAAGTGTACTTTGCCAGACTGCCAAGAACCTTGCCCTCATCCAGGCCAAGGTAGCGAGACACGGTAATGATGACCCCATAGGCCTTGATGGTCTCTGCACCAGACAGGATGCTCTTGCCAACATACTTGGGGTCCAACATGAACGCTGCTGCATGTATGGGCTTCAGGCAGAAGTCTTCACGGTTTTTGATGTATTTCAGAACTGCAGTTTGCTCTGCTTGGAGCAACAGTGAAGTGGGCAGGGCAGTACAGATTTCTTCTCTTACATCTGCAAGCAGAGTCTGAACATCAGACAGTATGGCATTGTCTCCCTCAATCCGTGCAATGGCTACTGCTAAAGGTTTCAGGAGTTTCAGGCTGCTTACCACTCTCTCCCAAAATACATCATCCAGGAGGATCCTCTTGATGGGGCTGTCCAGATCAGCAGACTGTGATATGGCCATTTCTTGGAGAGACTCCTTCCCCTCCAGGAGACTGTCAAACATGATGACAACACCAGCCCAACGGGTGTTGCTGGGCAGCTTCAATGTGGTGCTCTTATTCTTCTCACTTTGCTTGGTGAGGTAGATTGCTGCTATAACTTGATGACCCTTCGCATGCCTAACCATTTCCTTGGCTCTCTTGTAGAGTGTATCCATTGTTTTCAATGCCATGATGTCCTTGAGGAGCAGATTCAATGCATAAGCAGCACAGCCAATTGGTGTGATGTGAGGGTAGGACTCCTCCACTTTAGACTAAGCAGCCTTCATGTTCACAGCATTGTCTGTCACCAGTGCAAATACCTTCTGTGGTCCAAGGTCATTGATGCCTGCAATCAGCTCATCTGCAATGTAGAGACCGGTGTGTCTGTTGTCCCTTGTGTCTGTGCTCTTGTAGAATACTGGTTGAGGGGTGGAGATGTAGTTAATTATTCCTTGCTCACAAACATTTGACCACCCATCAGAGATGATTGCAATACAGTGTGCTTCCTCTATGATTAGCTTGACCTTAATTTGAACTCTGTTGAACTCTGCATCCAGCAAATGAGTAGATAAAGCATGTCTGGTTGGAGAGGTGTATGCTGGGCGAAGAACATTCAGAAATCTCTTCCAATACACATTGCCTGTGAGCATCAGAGGTGAACCAGTTGCATACACAGCTCAAGCAAGACATTAATCAGCATTTCTCTGACTACGTTCCTCCATTGAGTCAAAAAAACTTCTGATTCCAGGAGGACCATTATCTGCTGCTATCAATAAGGTGACTGATTCATCATTTTCACCTCATATATAAGTAGAGGGACTTTTGTCAGAGGGTGCTTGTTGTAAGCGCTGAGGGAACTTTATGCACTTGGCCAGATGATTCAGCATCTTTGTTGCATTCTTCACATATGATTTGGCACATTATTTACAAACGCACACAACTTTTAATTCTACATTAGCTGCAGTGAAATGTCTCCACATACCAGATAGTGCCCGTGGCATTTTCCTGTAAAAAAACAAATACAATTCCATGTACAGATATAAACTCCTTTCTAAGATAAATGTTTTAAAAATTAAACATGTATGGAAACAGGTGTATTAACACTCCTCAGTTAGCAGGCTCAATTAAGCTAAAACCCACATGGTAGCAAAAACTAACTAGCAGAAATTGTTAACACTTTACAAATGATTTAAACATACTTTGCTGTAGGCTACTATTTACTAGTTAACAAAAAATCATGTATGTCATATAAAATATATTCACCACACCCAGTATTGTAATCAAAACTTACCAGAAAGCATGTAGTCTTTGGCTCAGACACTGTAGTAGTGTGGGCTCAATAGCATCACATTAGTGTGCAAGATCTTGAGAATCAGCTGTACATGTGATGGAAGAGTGCACTGCACATGTGATGGAAGAATGCACTGTGCATGCAGAGGGTTGCAATTCCATTGAATTGGGGATAGTTTAACCAAAATATGCCACAAGACCAAGAATTGCCTTATGTGTATCCCACAAAAAAGGTTCACTGTTATAAGCTAACCTTTTTGATGAACTTAAGCAAAATTCCCCAAATGCCAGGGCTTAACTTCCCATGGAAAATTTCCGAAAAAATTTAGTTTCCGACCTTTTGCAACCCTACTCATAACACATATTGGCAAAGAAGACTTGGATGCATATGCTCTCACTGCTCATAGTGAAAGGTGTAGTAGGTGTAGTGTTGACTGTGAGGTTGTGACTGCAGTCGCGTGCACTTGCTATGTTTTAATGCAGGAGAGAAGGCGGCAAAAAGTGGGATGGAACAGGATGTTTTGTGTATTCAGCCGGAACCTGTATAGTCCTGTAATATTCATCCATTTGTGTTTTGTAGATGGGCAAAACCTTTCCCCCAAGACGCATGCTCCTCAATTATGTACATCTGAAACTGAGCATGAATATTAAACGACCATCAAGGCTGGAGCTGGAGAGATGGCGAAAGAAGAGGGCGCACTCAGACATTCAACAGGATACTCATGTGACTTTAAAGATTTTAAAGGCTTTTCTCCCATTTGGTTCTTGTGGCACTTATCTTCACTCTCTCTCAAAGCAAGGATAAGGAAATAATGTGAAACAAATTGAATATGTGCTATTTGTTCATACAAATATCAAGTGGGGTTTCAAATAATAGAGATGTGTCCATATCAAATAATACTGTTTAGTACAGTAGATACCTAAGTAGGCATAGATAAAACCACACTAATAAAATCCACAATAATCCTTCTATACTCCATTTTCTCTGATTATATTAACTCCTACACTCTTATGTGTTGGAGTGTGTACACCAGAGGTGTGGACTCGAGTCACATGATTTGGACTCAAGTCAGACTCGAGTCACAAATATGATGACTTGCAACTCAACTTTGACTTTAACACCAATGACTCGTGACTTGACCTTGAGCCTTGTGACTCGACCTGACTTGATACCCTCCCCAAGCCCAAATATTACAAATGATGCTATTAAAAAAAGTGTGCAGCGCATCAACTCTTCATTTAACGGATTCAAGTTTGAATTGGACAGCAGCCAATCAAATTGTGCCAGCGGAGAAAAAGTTGCGCGTGGCAGTGCAGAGGAACGTCAGTGCAGAGGAACGTCGGCGGGTGAATTCAGATTGAGCCATCGGAAAGATGATACCCAAAATTATTATTTTCAGATAGACAGACTATGTTGTAGTCAACAAAAAACGGATTGCAACTTGCAAAACATGCAGGAAGAAAATTACAGACGGAGGCGCAACAACTTCCAACTTTGTTCGACATGTGAAGCTGCACCAAAGAACGGTAAGTTGTGGCTAATATAGCCGACAGCTATATATAACTTTGCTAGTATAGCATGTAGGCTAACATAATGTTAAATCAATGAGCCTCCACACAGTCAGCCAGTGCGGGAACATGATCATCGCACCCAAGATTGAGACCGGGCAAGATTGTGCTACTGCCCCGCTCAATTATTTTTATATATGCTTACAGATTTGAACAATACCAGATTAACAAAAGTGTCACAAGTGAACCACAACAGTCTCCAATCTCACAGTTCATGGAGACCCGTGTAGGGCGGTACAGCATGAATCATCCACAGCAGAAAGCGATCAACAACGCAATACTGTCCAACCTGGTTATCAATTGCAACTTGCCTCTGTCTATTGTGGAAAACAAGAGTTTTCGTCACTCTCTGTCAGTGGATGACAGGAAGTACAGCCCAGTGTGTCATAGAACATTGACATCAAAAGTAGAGAACCTCGCTACAGAGAGACATTCAAAACTGAAAACTCAGTTGAGCAACACAGACCATGTTTCAGTCACAGTGGACATTGGGTCAAGCGAAAGATGAGGGGGTTCCTTGGTGTCACTGTGCACTGTATGGAGAAAGATGGAGAGAGGATAAGGCTCAAGTCCAATCTCTTGGCCTGTGACCGCTTCAAAGGCCCACACATGGCCGAAAGAATCTGTGAGCAATTTGAGGCCATATGTGGTGAGTACAGCATTAAAGATAAATTGGACTATATCATTAGTGACAATGCTGCCAACATGAGAAAAGCATTCACGGTGTGCTTCCCCATTGAACAAGAAGATGAAGTACATGACGAAGATCACCTTGATGACCCAGAGTTCTGGAATGACCTAAATCAGCTCACTGCTACATACAAGCAGAACATTCAAAGAGGTGTTTGAGGCTGAATTTGGGGAAAGAGGCATCCCTGCTGCTGTCAACACAAGATGGAACTCAACACTGAGACAAGTGAAGGCAGTTATCCAACGTGACCATCTAAAGCTCAGTCATGTTCTAGGAAAGGCTGGGCACAAGGAGTTGTTGTTCACAGTACGGGAGTGGAATAAGTTGAAGGAGTTGGTGAACATCCTGAAGCCATTTGGAGAAGCAACAGATATGACACAGGAGGAGAAGATAGTCACAAGTCAGTTCTGTTGTTCCCTCGGTCCTGTCCCTGAATCACCACCTGGAGCAGCGGAAGCCTCAAGTCCATTTCCTGAGCGGCCTGGTCAGAAGTCTCCAGGCATCCCTGAACAAAAGATTTCTTGGAATCTTCATCAGTGAAAATGGCCAGGACACAAGATAGAATCACTGCCCCCTTTTCAGATCCAGTCTACCTCAAAGCAGCTGCCTTGGATCCGTCTTTTTCTCTGATGTGGGTGGAGCAACATGTGCTGGTCAAGGAGGAGTTCAAGGAGGAGGTGGCACAAAGAGTGAAAGGTAAATATTATTGAGTTTAATGTGACTTCTCATAATTTAATCCAATTGACTGCAACAATAATATTTTTTCAGTTTATCCCACTGCATCACCAATACTCTAATACCGGCCTTTTTGTTTCTGCTATGCTTTTACATGTTTTGCCAGAACTGAGTCTGCAAGATGCTACAGGGACTGAGCAAGCTGTGCCTCTTGTTGATGAGGAAGAGCGAGAGGACCATAGTCTTGGACAAGAAGAAGGGCTGTTTGCAGCATACTGTAAGAGGCAGAAGAAAGCTGTTGGGACCTCTCCAGCACTACAGCTAAATCACTACCTTGCCATATGCGAAGGACAGAATGCCCTCTTGTTCTGGTCAATGAACAGGAAGGCTCTTCCTTCACTGTCCCGAGTGGCCATCAGGGTCTTGGCAGTGCCTCCAGTGCTCCGGTGGAGCGTGTCTTCAGCCATGGTGGCATCATACTGCGGCCTCATCGTGCACAAATGACTGACAGACTTTTATTGAATTTGGTCTTTTGCAAATGCAATGCATCATAGGGCCCTGAGATAAGAGAAAAAATGAAACTGTTTATGCATTACACACACACACACACATAGTCTCCATGTTCAGGTTTTATCTCCCATCTTTGGGATCTGTATTTTTTTTCTCAGGCATTCAGGCCAGTGTTCAAAATGTAGGTCTTCTAGAAGTTCAGTATCAGTTGTTTTGATGTACCTTTTAATAAATGATTGTAACTTTATGGCAGGATTGTTTTAGGTGTCTAGAGTATATCTGGAGAGAGCACTACAATATTTAGTTTTTGTTGTCATATTGATGTGTCTTTCTCATTGCTACCCATGTATTTACATGGAAATATAACGTTTATTTGGAAAGTAATAAATATATATATTTTTAAAATCATTCATGATTTGCGTAAATTGAATATACTATTACTACTGTTAAATATGAAATGTATTACATTTGGTGAAGAGGACATTATGACTTGTTAAGGACACGAAACTCATAAGTTTACGGCTTGAGACTTGACTTGATACTTGACGGTCTTGTCTTGAGACTTGACTCGGACTTGCCTGTCTTGACTTGGGACTTGAGTGCTAAGACTTGAGATGCAAAGCAATGACTTGGTCCCACCTCTGGTGTACACTATCTGGGCTACAGTACATGTGTTATACAAGCTATGTGTGGAACTAGCTGGTATGTGAGTTAAACAAACTGTGTCTGTTTTGAGGGTCATATTGAAGGTCATACTATTTCTCACACAGCTATTTGGAGGAAAATAACAAAAACGAAGAGAAAATAACCTATTTTGCATGAGCATAATATAAAGTTGTCGTCAAAAGTGGACACCTTGTCTCATAGACGGAATCATTTATACATCAAATGATGATGAACATGTGGAACCTATGGTGTTTATTTCCCAGGTAGAATGAGTGATAGCTAGGTTTTCAGTTAGGTCTCCTGAGAGGCTAGCAAAGTTGAATCAGAACCACTAGCTGGAAACTTGCATAAAACCCCTTTGGTTAGCTATAACCTCCGCTTCAATGCTATGTTTGATACATTTCTGAAGATGGATTGAAGACAGAGATGGATTAAAATGAAGTTGAAGAATCCCTGTACTCTTTATTTTAGCCTATTTGAGATCAATCTGTATATTAACTCATCTTGTTGGGGATCAAGTGTTAAAACACTGGACTTTTCCTGTCATCTTTTAGTATTCCGTAAGCTTCAATAGTGATATGTATAGAGCCCCGGTAACCAGTATCTAACACTGCCTCCCTGTGTGATGTACTGTAAAGGATGGCTGTTGTCACAGGAGCCTGATCCTGGATCCCAGATTAACTCTTAACGTCCCACCAAGGACAACACCACTGACAGCATGATGACTTTGTGGGCTGTAAGCCCCCCACAAAGCACAAAGCGCAGAGCATCAATAATGTTCATGTCCACACTGGGCACATCACAAAAACACTGCATTGCCATTGTTTGGAGAAAGAAAATAAATTGAACAAGGCACTAGCTGATCTACCACCCAGTTGTGTAAAATATTGGCCCAGCCCAACTCTGGCAGTATATTTACTAAAGACAGAGGGACCAGCGGGAGAGCCTGGGCGTGGGCCCATTGGTCCCCTGTGAAGGAGATGCCCGCTGACAGATTCAGACCAGTCATGGAGCTCACCCCAGCCTTCGCCACTGCTGATACCAGACAGAGTTCACAGCACTGTGCTGGGGAAGAGAATATATTGTGGGGAGAGAAGAGAAACAGGTTCATTATAGCTCAGGAAATAAACAGCACATTATCTAGAGGGAAAAAGGTCTGGGAACCGTTTCAAAGAATTTAACCAGCAACATAGGGTGATAATAACATCTCATAAACACAGCAACAGCTCTGTTGTGAACCCAGCATGTCGTAGAGATGGTTTCCTTGTGAATATATATATATGTATATATACACAACTTGATTGGATTGCATCTGATACATTAGTGACTTGGTTGTCTGTTGGCATGTAATTTTCCAATGAAGGCACTGCTATCTAGGTGGAGTGATAGAGGAAGACAAGAAGTAATTTGCAAAGTCCCACTGAGAATAAACAAGATGATAATAAGGCCTTTGCCTTTGGAAGCACAGTGTATCCTCTGACTACTTTGAAGCGCTAATTAGTTATAGCTAAGGTGGTCTCATTCCACATTGCAACATAAATGTCACTGGCAATGTGGCTACGCCTGAGTCACTGATTAACAAAATACTCCAAAACCCAAATGAATTATCCTTTCATTGGACTAAGGAGGTGGTGTGTGATGTGAATGTAAACAAATAGTCTATTTTATTCTGAATCTGATTTAAATGTTTTTGTGCTCCTATTCCTCACAGGGTAATACAGCATTCCTCTCCCACAATGACAGCCATTTTGATCCTCTTTATAGAAACTTTGGCGGAATTGTTTACTCCATAAACTTTTCTGTTGTTGTTCTTCAGTGTCAGTGAGTCACAGATTCGTTCAGCTACAGCACAGAGACAGAGAGGGTTGTGGGTGTTTGGGTTGGCCTGCTCTGGGGCTGCAGTACCTGTGGCTCCAGGACCATGGCACCAGGTCCCACTTCTGAGAGGTTCCATCACAGCTGGGCAACGGCGTGGAAGCTTTGATGCCTGTGAACACAGGAGTGAGGCGGTGGGGGATATCAAAGGTGAGCAGACAGCCAGAGAAGTCAGAGCAGGCATGGCTGGGTGGAGCAGTGACCCACAGAGGAGCAGCTAGAGACAGGGAGAGGTCATCTGATAAATGGAGGAGGAGAAATTACCACAACTTCTCAGGAATCACACCTCTGGTTAGTCAGGCTGAGAATCAATCTTGAGTTCAGGGTAGGGAAGACCACTCTGTAGATACAGAGGGTCACTACCACATATAACAAATGAAAACAGACAGCTTTGAACCAACATTCCCACACCAAAAAAAGAAGTGAAACAAGGCACAGTCTATATAAGTGTTGATGATTTAATTTGACTAAATACTGGTAATAAAATAAAATGTATGATGTGTCTGCCTGTCTTGTATATTTGTTTTCTCCCTCTATTTTCTAGTTATCTATATATATTCTAGTTAATAGGTTGAAGTACAATAGAAAAAACATAATTTGCATTTGGCTCGAGTCTATACGGGGGATTGATTATATCTCGTTAAGGGAGATACATTTTTCTGTCAGCTAAATTGCCTTAATTTATTCTGTATAATTATTATGGTGTATATCTCTCCCTGTTTGACATCAAAGACAGTCACGGCCAAATATATAGTCACCCTTGCGCTTTTTATTTCTTCTAAAATACTTTGGGAATAAAAGAAAGATCTCCATATCTTGTTATTGAAACTTAATATGGAGTTTTTTTTATTTTTTTATAAATAAAAACAATGGTATTGACAACATTATTGGCACCGTGGATCTAGTACTTGGCTTGCTGAGCCTTTGGCCAAGATAACTGCAGACAATGAGCTTGCTGCACCTTTCTACTGGCAATTTGGCGAATTATTCAGCTGCAAACTGCTCCAATTCTTCAATGTTTAAGGGATGCCTTCGATCAACTGCTGTTTTAAGATCTCGTCATACAGTAGGTTTTCGATGGGATTCAGATCTGGACTCATTGCTGGCCACTCCAGAACAGTCCAGTGTTTCTCCTTGAACCATTCCTGGGTGCTTTTTGACTCATATTTGGGGTCGTTGTCCTGCTTGAAGAACCATGACCTATAACAGAGACCCATTTTTTTGACACTGGGTTGAATATTGGACTCCAAAATACACTGATAATCTGCTGATTTCATGATGCCTTATACACGTTCAAGGCCCCCAGTACCAAAGGAGGCAAAACAATCTCACAGCAATATCAAACCTCCCTCATGTTTGATTGTGAACATAGCACTGATAATTTCCCCAGGATTTAGGCTTGTTTAGGTGGGGTTTTTGCGTTCAAGGTTCAATCAGGCTTTCTTGTGTCTCTCTCAGCAGTGTGGGGAAAGAACAACCGTGTTATGTTTCATTGGCAGCTAAGTGTTGATTAAATGGCAAGATGTGTTCTTATTTCACAAAATACTGCTGTGTGATAAGCACCTGCCATGTGCAATAGTTTTTATTCTTCCATTAGTTTTCTCCATTGGTTTGTATTTTTGTTGAAACATGACGACTTTTGTTGAAAGAGGTCAAGATCTGACATATGAGGCTGCAATGAAATATCACTTCCTGTAGGTAACCTTACAGTTCTCCAAACTGTACATTGTACACATGCTGTGCAATGTTCCCTCCCTCATACAGTTAAGGACATTCTTATGGCCTAAACTCATCAAAGTATAGGTGGGTGGAATTACCTGGATAAACTATTGTATTGATGTGTGTGTCCATTGCCAACAAATGGACATGTGCGGGAACAATCAATGTTGAATAATGCAATGGTAAGGAATAGGTGGAAGTGCATACTGGCAGCTTTATATTGAGAGAAATGAGTTGTCTATTTTATCTGGAAGTATTGATCATTTGGAATCTGCAGTTGGAAGGGTAATATCTGTACAGTATCTGTAACAGCTTCTTTTTTGCTTTCACTGCTATGATGGAGAAGGCAGTGGAAGGTGAATGTGGAGGTGGAAAGCTTGATGGAACACTGTCTCTGCCCTTTGATCAGAAAGGATCTGCTTCCTGTTGTCTTTCTTTAACAGCTTCTATGGGGAGAGGAAGTATGTATGACAGTTGCCTGGTTGTCAGAAATGACACTCACTGTCAGACATCAGCATTTCATTTTTAGACTATAAACTTCTTCAATGTGGATTCAAAATATGGATTGATGGGAATCGTACGTAAACAGCAACTATCAATGCATATTAATGGAGTGATTCTTATTGCATTTAATCGCCAAGATATTCCAATCGTGTACGTGCAATAATTGAATCGGTACTGACTGACATTTAGTGGGTGACAAAGCCTCCATGTTTCACACACCAAATGGCCAATGAGTAGACTAGTCGTCATGGCTCCTTCTCACCGTAATCAACAGCACCTCAAGACTCAAGTGGACTTAATAGCCTGTTCAGTAAATACAGACACTGGCAACAACCCTCAGACACTGGCAACAACTCATTTCATTTAGTTAAATGCCAGCTATGGTTCCTGTCCAGCTCGACTCCGTCCTAAGTCCTGTGCGTCCAGCAGCAGTTGTGCTGAGACAAGACTGGCACCTTTGTGGGCACACCACGCATTAGAGAAGCACTGATGCTTCTTCCAGCTGAGCCTCGGCCACGATGAAAGCAGCTTACAGGATCAGCTCAGTATAATGCCCAAAACAGAACACCTCCAACCATATGTTTCTCCTTGCTCTGGAAATCCCCTAATACCTCCCTGTCCCTACTAGGACATCAGCCTCAGTGCTCAGGAAGAACGAGAATAGGAAGAGTGATCTACAGATATACTAGAATCTATGAAAGCCCAGATCTGATACGATCATATATCATACAATAACCAATATTAAAGTAAGATATATTGGAAAGAACAACAGTGAGAGGCAGACATAATTGATGAGCATTCATTTACATTCTAAAGTGCTCATCAGAACTTCACTCATGTATATTATGGGTTAATGGCAGATTTTTCAATGTCAGCTGGTGTGCAGCAAGGCAATCTCCACGCATATCGGTGTCAAACCTGCAGTGAATTAAATGGATGCTGAAGAGTCATAGACACCACATACACACTGTGCTTATCAGGGCTGCCACATCAGCTTTGGCACTATATAATAATTGTTTTAATAATTTCAACATAGTCCAAAACTAATTGGACTCAATGGATTTGCACTGAAAGCTAAAAACAAGTGCATTCAAATTGTGTTACTTGTGCAAAAGTTCTGGATATTGCATCAGGCAGATATAACTTGTGGTGTCTATGATTCTTCAGAATACATTTAGTTAACTGCAGGTTTAACACTGGTAGAACCTTTTTGAGTTCCACGTAGAACCCTTTCCTGAGAAGGAATAGCTCTACACTCTTAGAAAAACAGGGTTCCAAAAGGGTTCTTCGGCTGTCCCCATAGGATAACTATTTTTGGTTCCAGGTAGAACCCTTTTTGGTTCCAGGTAGAACTCTTTTGGGTTCCATGTAGAACCCTCTGTGGCAAGGGTTCTACATTGAACTCGAAAGGGTTCTACCTCGAACCAAAAGGGTTCTACCTGGAACCAAAAATTGTTCTTCATAGGGTTCTCCTATGGGGACAGCTGAAGAACCTTTTAGGTTGAAGATACACTTAGAATTTTTTTTGCTATGTGTCCCAGAGCTAACTATGCACCCACGGACAGAGGGAAAGGGAGGGAAATATCCTTAGTGAGATGCAACAATAGCCTGACAAATTCAGTTTGGACAGTGAGGGCCTTCCATATAAAGGAGGCTGGGTCTGGCACGTGAGCTATGCAGTTCCGGCAGTAGGTTTGTCCATGGCTAAGGTGATTAGAGTGAGAGAGCTAAGATGGGTTGGTTGGCTAAGGCATCACATCTTGTGGTCCTCTGTAGGGCAGTTTGTTGAGCATGGTGCTTGTAACGCCAGGGTGGTGGGTTCAATTCCTGGGACCACCCATATGTAAAATGTATGCACGTTTGACTGTTTGAAATTGATTTGGATAAAGGCTTCTGCTAAATGGCATATATTACAGCTTACTACCCTTATAAATGGAGGCGAGCTCAGCTGGCAGTACAGTGGTCAGGGTCAGATGTAACACACTTGGCAAGAAGGCCACTCCGCCTCTTACATTCTCTTTTTTCTCCAACAAATAAAGAGAGAGTTATCCTGACATTGGTAGGTCATTTAAATCCTTAAGATGAATGGAGAGCATTTAGATGCATCTACAATAATAGAAGCCTGACATTCTCTAGGCCATTGTAGCGATGCATGTGGGTAATAGCTGTCTACAAACCTTTATATCGAGTTCTCCTTTTCTTTCCCCTTCTGCTCCACCATTATTTATTCCAATTATTTTGTTTACCTTTTCATTGGTATGAATTCTGACATGAGCGGGAGGACCGAAACATGCCAATCTGTCATATCTTTTGGCAATTGTGACTTTACATACTCTCAAGACTCTCACTTTAAGTCAGGGATCTTTATTTATTACTTTGAATCCCCTCTTGTCACTAAGGCGTTGATGCAGGCAGAGAAAACGAGACAGTGTGCATACTGTCTGCATACAACGTTTCCTCCATATACTGTTTCTTAACATCACACCGTTTATTTTTTGCTGTTGTGTGGATATTATCCATAGTGTTATGGGTAAGTCGCAAACTCAAGCAACTGTAAAATTATTAGGCATAAACATGCCATTTTCAATGGCTGTGCATCTTTGCAGTATGACAACCCCAGATGTCTTTCAATTAAGTGTGGTTGTGGATGCTAGCAGCTAACAGATTGCAAATCATCTATAAAACGAAGAATACATTGACTATCAACTAAAACAGAAGCTTGGGTTTGTTGTGGTTCAGAATGTCAACACTATGTTGGGCCAGTTTCAGGATATTGTTCAATAATTGCACGGCAACAAATACTGTATAAAACAAGTTCACGACATAGATAAATAATCATCCTCTGTTTTCTTCAGTTTCTTTCTCCTGCCTATGACACTTTGAGATGTGGGCGTCTAATAGAGGTAAAGGAGCCACACACTGAAATGAAAGTAGAGGGATTGAATGGCGCATTGACTGAGAGACCATGGCAAAGGATGATAAACTCATCCCTCTTTAAACACCCAGGGAGGGTTCTCCTCTCCTGCACCCCTCTCCAACTGTCCTTTCATCTACCGTCCATTGGCTTTGGCATGGCCTGTGTGTCACAGCTGACGAGCCTGATGAGCACAATATTATATCTGGTAGAGACATTAATGGCCCTCAGTCTGTGTGCCTGGTGAGCGCTTTGATCCGACACAGCTGGCCACATAGGTAATCCGGGGGAATAAGAGAAAGAAGATGAAAGAAAAACCGCGCTATGCATCTAAACACAGCGCACATACGGAGGGACAAGAGAGACAGGCAGTAGTTAAATAAAAAGTGGATAAATAAAAGGTCTTCCTTTGCCTTGCTTGTGTTTGAATTTGCACATCTTGCTATGCATTTTCAAGCTGATTATTCAAGGACGTCCACTTTTCATTGTTCGAGGGGGTCTATGTGGTCAGAATGTCAGTTTCTTATGAGTAGTGCTGGGAGAAAGCGGATGACATACAGGAAAGAGACATTTTCAGTGAGACAGTTCATCTGGGTGTCATTTGAGAGCATAAAGGTGCCTATAATGGAAGGACATACAGATAGACTTATGACAAGGTGTAAGTGGGACAAAAAGGTGATATCTCTCACCAATTATAACCTCGTCACTGTCTCAACTTTCCTATCACCTTGAATAGTTACAGTATAGAATCTCTGCTAAAATATGTGTGTAACTTCTGTTCATGACTTGACACTGCAAGTACACATTTTGCTTTAACATAACACCTACACTACCGGTCAAAAGTTTTAGAACACTCACTCATTCAAGGGTTTTTCTTTATTTTTACTATTTTCTACATTGTAGAATAATAGGGAAAACATCAAAACAATGAAATAATACATATGGAATCATGTAGTAACCAAAAAAGTGTTAAACAAATACAAATATATTTGAGATTTGAGATTCTTCAAATAGTCACCCTTTGCCTTGATGACAGCTTTGCACACTCTTGGCATTCTCTCAACCAGCTTCATGAGATAGTCACCTGGAATGCATTTCAATTAACAGGTGTGCCTTCTTAAAAGTTCATTTGTGGAATTTCTTTCCTTCTTAATGCGTTTGAGCCAATCAGTTGTGTTGTGACAAGGTAGGGGTGGTATACAGAAGATGGCCCTATTTGGTAAAAGACCAAGTCTTTTATGGCAAGAACAGCTCAAATAAGCAAAGAAAAACAACATCATTACTTTAAGACACGTAGGTCAATACGGAAAAGTTCAAGAACTTTGAACGTTTCTTCAAGTGCACTCGCAAAAACCATCTAGCGCTATGATGAAACTGTCTCATGAGGACCGCCACAGGAAAGGAAGAGCCAGAGTTACCTCTGCTGCAGGATACGTTCATTAGAGTTAACTGCACCTCAGAAATTGCAGCCCAAATAAATGCTTCACAGGGTTCTAGTAACAGACACATCCTAGCATCAACTGTTCAGAGGAGACTGTGTGAATCAGGCCTTCATGGTTGAATTGCTGCAAAGAAACCACTACTAAAGGACACCAAAAAGAAGAAGAGACTTGCTTGGGCCAAGAAGCACGAGCAATGGACATTAAACCGGTGGAAATGTGTCCTTTGGTCTGGAGTCCAAATTGGAGATTTTTGGTTCCAACCGCCGTGTCTTTGTGAGACGCGGTGTGGGTGAACAGATGATATCCGCATGTGTATTTCCCACCGTAAAGCATGGAGAAGGAGATGTTATGGTGTGGGGCTGCTATGCTGGTGACACTGTCTGTGATTTATTTAGAATTCAAGGCACACTTAACCAACCACAGCATTCTGCAGCGATATGCCATGCCATCGGGTTTGGGCTTAGTGGGACTATCATTTGTTTTTCAACAGGACAATGACCCAACACACCTCCAGGATGTGTAAGGGCTATTTTACCAAGAAGGAAAGGGAATGTGGGATACCTAGTCAGTTTTACAACTGAATGCATTCAACTGAAATGTGTCTTCCGCATTTAAACCAACCCCTTTGAATCAGAGAGGTGCGGGGGCTGCCCTAATCAACATCCACGTCTTCGGTGCCCAGGGAACAGTGGGTTAACTGCCTTGCTCAGGGGCGGAACAACTGATTTTTACCTTGTCAGCTCGGGAGAGTGATGGAGTGCTGCATCAGATGACCTGGCCTCCACAATTCCCCGACCTCAACCAAATTGAGATGGTTTGGGATGAGTCGGACCGCAGAGTGAAGGAAAAGCAGCCAAGAAGTGCTCAGCATATGTGGGAACTCCTTCAAGACTGTTGGAAAAGCCTTCCAGGTGAAGCTGGTCTGAAAGAATGCCAGAGTGTGCAAAGCTGTCATCAAGGCAAAGGGTGGCTATTTGAAGAATCTCAAATATAAAATATATTTTGATTTGTTTAACACTTTTTTGGTTACTACATAATAACATATGTGTTATTTAACAGTTTTGATGTCTTCACTATTATTCTACAATGTAGCATGTGCAGGATTTTCTTTTACGTAGTTGAGTGCCCACTCAGTAGCCTACAGTAGCTGCTGTGCTGAGTGCTCTGCTGCCGCACCCCCCTCCTAGACCGCCTTTGTCTGATCAATGCTGTAGCCTACAAACGTCTTGTTGTACACAAAACTGTTCAAACTACTGCATTCTATGCCTCAGTAGGTTATTAAGCATGAGCTTGATTTCATGTTATTTTTCAGAAGGCTAGTTAGGGTACATTCAGCTATTAACATGTTTTACCCGAAAAACTTTATCGCCATGTTTGTACAAACTTTGTTGTTACTATTGCAAACATAAGCATGACACAAACAGGCAGTCTAGACATGTCAGGTTCTTCATAGATTGCCTAGACACATGCAGCTATTTACTCTCAGCACGATTTCAGCATATACGGTGCATTCAGAAAGTATTCACACCCCTTGACTTTTTCCAAATGTTATTGTGTTACAGCCTGAATTCAGAGATTTGAGATTTTGTGTCACTGGCCCCCACACAATACTTCAAAATGTCAAAGTGGAATTATGTTAGATTTTTTACAAAGTTTCAACTGTTTTGTTATGACAAGCCTAAATAAGTTCAGGAGTAAAAAATTGCTTAACAAATCACATAAGAACTCTGTGTGCAATAATAGTGTTTAACATGATTTCTGAATGACTGCCTCATCGCTGTACCCCACACATACAATTATATGTACGGTCCCTCAGTTGATTAGTGAATTTTAAAATCATATTCAACCACAAAGACCGCAAAGAAGGGCACCTATTGATAGATTGGTGGGAAAAAAACTGACATTGAATATCCCTTTGAGCATGGTAAAGCTATTAATTACACTTTGGATGGTGTATCAATACACCCAGTCACTACCAAGATACAGGCGTCCTTCCTAACTCAGTTGCCGGAGAGGATGCAAACCGCTCAGAGATTTCACCATGATGCCAATGGTGACTTTAAAATAGTTACATAGTTTAATGGCTGTGAAAACTGAGGATGGATCTACAACATTGTAGATACTCCACAATATTAACCTAATTGACAGAGTGAAAAAAAATGTACAGAATTAAAATATTTCCAAAACATGCATCCTGTTTGCAACAAGGCACTAAATACTGCAAGGTAAGCACCACTCACCATATTTTCAAGCATAGTGGTGGCTGCATCATGTTACGGTTATGCTTGTTGTCACGTCCTGACCATAGTGCTTATGTGTTTTGCTTGTTTTAGTGTTGGTCAGGACGTGAGCTGGGTGGGCATTCTATGTTGTGTGTCTAGTTTGTCTGTTTCTGTGTTCGGCCTAATATGGTTCTCAATCAGAGGCAGCTGTCAATCGTTGTCCCTGATTGAGAATCATATATAGGTGGCTTGTTTTGTGTTGGGATTTTGTGGGTGGTTGTTTCCTGTCTCTGTGTTTTGTCTGCACCAGAGAGGACTGTATCGGTTTTGCCACATTTGTTATTTTGTAGTTTTGTAAGTGTTCACGTTTTCGTTCGTAAATTAAACATGTTGAGCACTGGCTACGCTGCGTGTTGGTCCGATCCCTGTTACACTCCCTCTTCTCTTGAAGAGAAGGAAGGCTGTCAGTACAGAACCACCCACCAAACTCGGACCAAGCAGCGTAGCAACGGGCAGCAGCGGCAGCAGCAGCGGGACCAGGAGAAATGGACATGGGAGGACGAGCTGGACGGTAAAGGACCCTGGGCAGAGCCAAAGGAGTATCGCCGCCCCAAAGCATAGCTGGAGGCAGCAAAAGCGGAGAGGCGGCGTTTTGAGGAGCTAGCTCGGCAGCGGGAGCCGGATCTGGGTGACACCACTTGGGAGGAAATAAACAGGTGGTTGGTTGACCCAGGGAGAGTGCCGGAGCCCGCCTGGGATTCGATGGAGCAATGTGCGGAGGGATACCGGCGAATGAGGTTAGCACGACAGCGCGGTAGGAAGCCCGAGAAGAAACCCCAAAAATGTCTTGGGGGGACTAAAGGATAGTGTGGCGAAGTCAGGTAGGAAACCTGCGCCCACTTCCCAGGCTTACCGTGGAGAGCGGGAGTACGGGCAGACACCGTGTTATGCGGAAGAGCGCACGGTGTCTCCTGTACGTGTGCTTAGCCCGGTGCGGTACATTCCAGCTCCATGTATCGGCCGGGCTAGATTTGAGCATTGAGCCAGGTGCCATGAAGCCGGCTCAACGCGTCTGGTCTCCAGTGCGTCTCCTCGGGCCGGCATACATGGCACCAGCCTTACGCATGGTGTCCTCGGTTCGCCAACACAGCCCACTGCCCAACCTTACCTGGTTGAATGCTCCCCGTAGCCCGACCAGTGCGGGGAGGTGGAATAACCCGCACTGGTCGGGCTACGGGGAGCATTCAACCAGGTAAGGTCGGGCAGGCTCTGTGCTCAAGGGAGCCAGTACGCCTGCACGGTCCGGTATATCCGGCGCCACCTTCCCGACCCAGCCCAGTACCACCAGTGCCTATACCACGCACCAGGCCTATAGTGCGCCTCGAGAGTCCAGTGTGCCCTGTTCCTGCTCCCCACACTAGCCTTGAGGTGCGTGTCTCCAGTCCGGTACCACCAGTTCCGGCACCACGCACCAAGCCTACTGTGCGCCTCAGCAGGTCAGAGTCGGCCGTCTGCCCAGCGCCGCCTGAGCTGCCTGCCTGCCCAGCGCCGCCTGAGCTGCCCGCCTGCCCAGCGCCGCCTGAGCTGCCCGCCTGCCCAGCGCCGTCTGAGCTGCCCGCCTGCCCAGCGCCGTCTGAGCTGCCCGCCTGCCCAGCGCCGTCGAGCTGCCCGCCTGCCCAGCGCCGTCTGAGCAGCCCGCCTGCCCAGCGCCGTCTGAGCCGTCCGTCTGCCCAGCGCCGTCTGAGCCGTCCGTCTGCCCAGCGCCATCTGAGCCTTCTGTCTGCCCAGCGCCGTCAGAGCCGCCCGTCTGTCCCGAGCCGTCAGAGCCGCCCGTCTGTCCAGAGCCGTTAGAGCCGTCTGTCAGTCAGGAGCCGCTAGAGCCGTCCGTCAGTCAGGAGCCGCTAGAGCCGTCCGTCAGTCAGGAGCTGCCAGAGCCGCCAGCCAGTCAGGAGCTGCCAGAGCCGCCAGCCAGTCAGGATCTGCCAGAGCCGCCATCCAGTCAGGAGCTGCCAGAGCCGCCAGCCAGTCAGGAGCTGCCAGAGCCGCCAGCCAGTCAGGAGCTGCCAGAGCCGCCAGTCAGTCAGGAGCTGCCAGAGCTGCCCTCCAGTCATGAGCTGCCCTCCAGTCATGAGCTGCCCTCCAGTCATGAGCTGCCCTCCAGTCATGAGCTGCCCCTCAGCCCGGAGCTGCCCCTCAGTCCGGAGCTGACATTAGTCTGGAGCTGCCCTTCAGTCCAGAGCTGCATCTCTGTCCGGAGCTGCCCCTCTGTCCTGAGCTACCTCTCTGTCCTGAGCTACCTCTCTGTCCTGAGCTACCTCTCTATCCTGAGCTACCTCTCTGTCCTGAGCTACCTCTCTGTCCTGAGCTGTCTCCTCAATTTAGTGGGGACCTTGGTGAGGATTCCTAGGCCAAGGTCGGGGGCGAGGGTTGCCACTCAAAGGACGATAAGGAGGGGGACAAAGACAATGGTGGAGTGGTGGCCTCGTCCTGCGCCGGAGCCGCCACCGCGGACAGATGCCCACCCAGACCCTCCCCTTGAGTTTTAGGGGTGCGTTCGGAGTCCGCACCTCAGGAGGGGGGTACTGTCACGTCCTGACCATAGTGCTTATGTGTTTTGCTTGTTTTAGTGTTGGTCAGGACGTGAGCTGGGTGGGCATTCTATGTTGTGTGTCTCTGTGTTTTGTCTGCACCAGAGAGGACTGTATCGGTTTTGCCACATTTGTTATTTTGTAGTTTTGTAAGTGTTCACGTTTTCGTTCGTAATTAAACATGTTGAGCACTGGCTACGCTGCGTGTTGGTCCGATCCCTGTTACACTCCCTGTTCTCTTGAAGAGAAGGAAGGCTGCCATTACACTTGTAATCATTAAGGACTGGGGATTTTTTTCAAAAATGTAAAACACAAGCCCAAATCTACACTGGAGTAGTTTACCAAGAAGACAGTTAATGTTCCTGAATGGCCCGAGTTACAGTTTTGATTTAAATCTGCTTGAAAATGTATGGCAAGAGCTGAAAATGGTTGTCTAGCAACGAACAACAAGCAATTTGACAGAGCTTGAATAATTCTGAAAAGAAAAATGGCCAAAATTTGCACAATCCAGGTCTGGGAAGCTCTTAGAGAATTACAGAAAGATTACAGAAAGATTACAGAAAGATTCACAGCTGTAATCGTTGCCAAAGGTGCTTCTACAAAGTATTGCCTTAGGGGTGTGAATACTTATGTAAATTAGATATTTCTGTATTTCATGATCAATAACTTTGCTTTTCACTTTGTCATTATGGGGTATTGTGTGTAGATGGGTGAGAGAGAAAAAATATTGAATTCAGGCTGTAACACAACAAAATGTTGAACAAGTCAAGTGCTATGAATACTTTCTGAAGGAACTGTATGGCATAACTATGGAAAAACAAACTCACCCATTGACAGACTCTTTTCACCGGTCTGGATACAAGCTCGGCTGCCAAGAACGTTCGGCTGCCCAGAGGTGGAACGTAGCAAGACACAGACATGCAGTTTAATTAGCTATTTAATGTTATTTTTTCATCATCATTGCAAACATTGGCGATGTTGCCCAAGAGGCAGACAGGCAGGCAGACAGTCAAGTAGTGTTCTGTTTTCAGGAACTACGATATGTTAGCAACTATAAAGACAAGCCTACATCATCACACAAAACGCTGATTGTTTTTCTCCAAAGTGTGGGGACTGCGTTCTGCTTATGCAACTGCAATATCCGTTACAAGAAAATGACAGAGAAGGTTAATATACTGTATGTTTTGGGATGTGACTTTTGGAGAGGGAGGCTGATGCGCGTACCGATTGGATGAATATGTTATATGTAGAAACTCGATAACAAAGTTTAAATCAAGCCTCTAAAATTGATAAATCAGCATAACCCTAAGGAACTGGGAGACTGTGAGCGATCAGTTATGTACAACAGCGAATCAATCAGTTGGTAAAGCGGCGCAGGGACACAAATCCAACAAGCCATGGCTTCCCCCAGAGGAATAGACAAGGAGCAACTTGGAGATGCAAACGAGAGTAATAAACAGTTAAAGGCTAAACCAGTGTGTGTGTGTCTGTGTATATGAATGGGAGTATGAATATGAATATGTGTAGGAGGGTGGGAGAGAATGCGTGTGTGGATACATAGGGTATTTGTTGTGTGGGAATATAATGAGAGTGGATGAGTAAGTCAGTGGATGGATGGGTGTAGGTGTGTCAGAGGAAGGGAGGGTGGCAAAAACACGGGAGGTTTGGACACACTTGGTTTGGTTGGGTAAAAGCCCATTTTTGCTTGATCCGAAAATGTGGTCAGAGGCTTCATATAGAGGGTGACACAATTTCGGAGCCCCCGGAGGCATGCAGAGTCCAAATCAAGCTCCGTACCGCATCACCGTGCACCTCTAAAATTTTGTGACAATGCGGAGGGCTCCGTATACCTCCGCATTGACATGATTGGTTAACGGTAGGTGGGGCGGGAGGTCCAGTATAAACACAAACTCACTTCCTTGACAACTTCCTGAACAATAGGTCTGCTCTGCTAAGTGCAAGAAGTATGAAAGCCCATTCTTCTCCAGAGGCTGCATCGCAGTAAATGCTGTATGGCCACTTCAGATGTCAGATTGACCATGCAGTGCCATTAAGGGTGGGCAAGGAGAGGCATACGTTTGGACTGCGAGAGAGGCTAGGAAGCATTTATCTAGACTATTTTATTTCTTTATTATTAAAAGCTTTAAAAAGGCATAGCGCTTCGAAGTACAAAGAAGTTATTTTCTTTATGTTTGTGTGTCCTCTGTTAAATGTCTGCTCAACCAACATGTTCACAAGTTTTATATATGTAATATAATAATATAATAACAATGTATTCATACTATGACTCTCCCATTCCATGGAGTGTCCACAGCCTTCACATGACATGTCTGCTAAAATGTTTTAGCTGGTTCTTCAATGATAGACAGAACAGACAAGGTTAACTTTGATTCTGTACAAGTAAAAACCAACAAAATCCAATATATTACATGGAATGGGCATGGCTCCATGTTCGCAAAAAAAGCATAACGTTTTTAAAGAGATTGTCAGCAGATGTAGTTTTCGTGCACGAGTTACATTTAAAAAAATTGGAAATATAATATTTAATGAGGAGCTGGGTTGGAGAGGCCTATGCTGCCACCCACTGTAGTAACAGAAGAGGTGTAGGCATCCTGCTAAATAAGAATACACCATTTTCCCTTATATCCCAGCACAAGGACCAAGAAGGCTGTTTTCTAATATTGAATTGTACCTTACATGGTGAAAAATATACATTGATTTTATTGTTTATACCCCCAGGTGCAAATCTGGTGTTTTTAGATAGAATTCAGGCTATATTAGATCAAATCTAGACAGGAACTATTATTTTAGCAGGTGACCTTAATCACACATCCGACAAGTTAGACAGACACATCAATAAAAAAGACAAATTTAAGCAGCCTCCATAAAAATGTCATATCTACAAACAATTTACAGGACACCTGGAGATTACTACTCCCAACTACAAAAGACTACTCCTTTTTTCTCAAAGTGAAAAAATATATTCAAGAAATGACTACATTTTATTTTTTAAATGTATTACTGGGTTCACAAATCCATGACATATAGATATCGGATCGTTCTCCTGTATCATGCTTAAAACTTCTCTAGAATAGGGGGCAGAGTTTTCACTTAGGGAAAAATAGCGTGCCCAATTTCAACTTCGTTCTACTCATCCCCAGAATATAAGATATGCATATTATTAGTAGATTTGGATAGAAAAACACTCTGAAGTTTCTAAAACTGTTTGAATCATATCTGTAAGTATAACAGAACTTATGTAGCAGGCAAAACCCTGAGGACTAACCATTTTTTTTTTTAAGTCACTGTCTGTTCAATGAGATTTTATGGGCAGGCCAGATTTATAATCACTCTATTCTCAGTTCCTACTGCTTCCACTGGATGTCACCAGTCTTGGGAAATAGGTTGAGGTTATTCATTTGTGAAATGAAGAAGAAGGCCACCAGGAAGTAGAGTAACGTCTTGTGTACTGTTTGAGAGTTGCGCAAGACTAGAAAAGTAGCGTTAGTTTGTTGTTCAATCTCCTGTATTGAAAACAGATTGACCCGTTTTCAATTTGATCGATTATTAACGTTTACAAATACCTTAAGTTGTATTACAAAAGTACTTTGAAATGTTTTGGCAAAGTTTAGAGGTAATTTTTTAGATATTTTGTCGTGACTTTGCACAAATTGGAAGCTGTTTTTTTCTGGTACAACGGCGCCAAATAAATGGAAAATTTGGATATATATGGACGGAATTAATCGAACAAAAGGACCATTTGTGATGTTTATGGGACATATTGCAGTGCCAACAAAAGAATCTAGTCAAAGGTAATGCATGTTTTATATTTTATATCTGCGTTTTGAGTATCGCCGGCATGGTTGAAATATGCTACACTCTCTTTGTTGACATTGTGCTATCATCAGATAATAGCATCTTATGCTTTCGCCGAAAAGCCTTTTTGAAATCTGACATGTTGGCTGGATTCACAACGAGTGTAGCTTTAATTTGGTATCTTATATGTGTGATTTAATGAAAGTTTGATTTGATATACTTTTTTTTGAATCTGGCGCTCTACATTTTCCCTGGCTATTGGCCAGGTGGGACGCAAGCTATCCCAGAGAGGTTTTAATTACGCCAACAGAAAATACACTTAGCGACAGAATATAGAGACTGAACAAGGCGCATCTTCAAGACCCGGAATGTATTAAATGTAACCCGTTTCAAGAAGCTAGGCATATGTCACACGTCACTACTTCACAAGAGAGGCACCTGAATGTTTTTTGGGGCAGAAGAGAGGCATTTGAATGTAAAATGTGTTTTTTGGGGGGCTGAAATACCTTCTGGAACATGTGAACTTTCATGTGCCCTAATAACAAACGTGTATGCCATCTGTAAATATGAATACAACATTTAAATAATGAGCCTAGTTGGTTTAGCCATGGAAAAACACAAGATCATTCCCGCTTAAATAATGGATAGGCTGGATATGCCGAGAGATGAGTTCAGATTGGTCTTCCATGTTAATAGGCAAAGATCAGTGGGAAATGCTGTGATGGACTACTTTTTGGAGGACGATCATGCCATCCTTATCTTTTTTTACATCTCGTTTTCTCCCCAATTTCGTGGTATCCAATTGGTAGTTTCAGTCTTGTCTCATCGCTGCAACTCCCGTACGGACTCGGGAGAGGCGAAGGTCGAGAGCCGTGCGTCCTCCGAAACACAACCCAACCAAGCCGCACTGCTTATTGACACAATGCCCACTTAACCCAGAAGCCAGCCACACCAATGTGTCGGACACCGTGCACTGCATCCGGCCTGCCACAGGAGTCGCTAGTGCGTGATGGGACAAGAACATCCCTGCGTGACAAACCCTCCCCTAACCTGGATGACGCTGGGCAAAATGTAAGCCGCCCCATGGGTCTCCCGGTTGCGGCCCCTTCTCTTTGACTCTGAAAATGTATCAGACGATGAGGAAATCCCTGATTAAGGTAAAAACATTTTCATTGATCCAGATATTGTAGAGTCTTCTGATGACAGGGATGGGGAACAAATGGCGATCAACAGTGTTGTTGTCTTGGAAGAAATTGAAATCAGTGGAATGCCCGGTGGAAGGAGAGAGATGATTGCCAAATGCGGAGAGAGTCAAAAATAGAACACAGAAGGCTGATATATAAAACACCTGTCTCCGGATTACATCTTCAAACTAAGGGAAACCATTACACCTTGCAACAGAGAGGGAGAAGTGTTCATCCATGTATATCGGTAAGAGTCTAGCTATATTTTCAGATATTATAGGTTTCTAATTTTGTTAGAAAGTTGTTTTCATTGCAAGTTAACCTTTTGTCAATAGGGGGAGCTGTTAGCACTTTTTTTTTTTTGACATTGCCAAATTAAACTGCCTAGTACTCAATTCTTGCTCGTACAATATGCATATTATTGTTATTATTGGATATAAAACACTCTCTAGTTTCTATAACCGTTGGAATTATGTCTCTGAGTGGAACAGAACTCATTCTACAGAACTTTTCCTGACAGGGAGTGAGATTTCAGAAATCTTGGCCTCTGGTCCCAGGTCAGTTTTAATGTCCCTGTGAATGCTATGAGGATACAAACACTGCCTACGCCTTCCTCTAGATGTCAGTAAGTCGTGCCAATTTGAATGGAGTCGATTGCGCAATCAGGGCCTGTATAAAACACCAAAGACCGGAAGGAGCTTTCTTTCGGTCCCTGCGCTCGACGCACAATGGACGTCGGACTGGCCTCTTTCCAAGCCTTGGTTTAGCCAGTAATATATCGCCGGTCATGTTTTTACCCGTTATAGGTGTTAAAAACATCATAAGGTAGTTAATTTAAACCGTTTTATAGCAATTTATATCCGTTTAGTGCGATTTTGAGGCATTTATTTGTGACGTCCTTCCATGAGCGGGGCACTTTTCCTGTACATACCGAACGTTAGTGGCCATTTCGACGGGACAAGAGGACATCTTTCGACCAAAAGACGATTAGACCGGAGAAAGGATACATTGCCCAAGATTCTGATGGAAGAACAGCTCATAGTAAGAACTATTTATGATGATAAATCGCTGTTCTGTTGAAAAATGTTAAACGCATATATCGCCATTTTGTTTTGTGTAGCTTCGCTTTGGCGGACCCGGTATTGCACAGTAAGGATAATTTTAGAAATGTAATTCAGCGATTGCATTAAGAACTAATTTGTCTTTCGATTCCTGTCAACCCTGTATTTTTTAGTCAAGTTTATGATTTATTATCGATTAGACTAGATCACTCTCAAAGATGGCGCCCGACATTTTCAGGCCAGTTTTGCTACTATTCTCATTGTATAACCACGGTTTTTTGTGGCTAAATATGCACATTTTCGAACAAACTCTATATGTATGTTGTAATATGATGTTACAGGAGTGTCATCGGAGTGACGGACTCCATCCTAGCTGGAGGGGTGCTCTCATCTTATCTACCAACATAGATAGGGCTCTAACTCCTCTAGCCCCACAATGAAATAGGGTGCAGGCCAGGCAGCAGGCTGTTAGCCAACCTGCCAGCTTAGTGGAGTCTGCCAATAGCACAGTCAGTGTAGTCAGCTCAGCCATACCCATTGAGACTGTGTCTGTGCCTCGACCTAGGTTGGGCAAAACTAAACATGGCGGTGTTCGCCTTAGCAATCTTATTAGGATAAAGACCTCCTCCATTCCTGCCATTATTGAAAGAGATCGTGATACCTCACATCTCAAAATAGGGTTACTTAATGTTAGATCCCTCACTTCAAAGGCAGTCATAGTCAATGAACTAATCACTGATCATAATCTTGATGTGATTGGCCTGACTGAAACATGGCTTAAGCCTGATGAATTTACTGTGTTAAATGAGGCCTCACCTCCTGGTTACACTAGTGACCATATCCCCCGTGCATCCCGCAAAGGCGGAGGTGTTGCTAACATTTACGATAGCAAATTTCAATTTACAAAAAAAAAAATGGCGTTTTCGTCTTTTGAGCTTCTAGTCATGAAATCTATGCAGCCTACTCAATCACTTTTTATAGCTACTGTTTACAGGCCTCCTGGGCCATATACAGCGTTCCTCTCTGAGTTTCCTGAATTCCTATCAGACCTTGTAGTCATAGCAGATCATATTCTAATTTTTGGTGATTTTAATATTCACATGGAGAAGTCCACAGACCCACTCCAAAAGTCTTTCGGAGCCATTATCGACTCAGTGGGTTTTGTCCAACATGTCTCTGGACCTACTCACTGCCACAGTCATACTCTGGACCTAGTTTTGTCCCATGGAATAAATGTTGTAGATCTTAATGTTTTTCCACATAATCCTGGACTATCGGACCACCATTTTATTACGTTTGCAATTGCAACAAATAATCTGCTCAGACCCCAACCAAGGAGCATCAAAAGTCGTGCTATAAATTCTCAGACAACACAAAAATTCCTTGATGCCCTTCCAGACTCCTTCTGCCTACCCAAGGACGTCAGAGGACAAAAATCAGTTAACCACCTAACTGAGGAACTCAATTTAACCTTGCGCAATACCCTAGATGCAGTTGCACCCCTAAAAACGAAAAACATTTGTCATAAGAAACTAGCTCCCTGGTATACAGAAAATACCCGAGCTTTGAAGCAAGCTTCCAGGAAATTGGAACGGAAATGGCGCCACACCAAACTGGAAGTCTTCCGACTAGCTTGGAAAGACAGTACCGTGCAGTACCGAAGAGCCCTCACTGCTGCTCGATCATCCTACTTTTCCAACTTAATCGAGGAAAATAAGAACAATCCAAAATTTCTTTTTGATACTGTTGCGAAACTAACTAAAAAGCAGCATTCCCCAAGAGAGGATGGCTTTCACTTCAGCAGTAATAAATTCATGAACTTCTTTGAGGAAAAGATCATGACCATTAGAAAGCAAATTACGGACTCCTCTTTGAATCTGCGTATTCCTCCAGGGCTTAGCTGTCCTGGATCTGCACAGCTCTGCGAGGGCCTGGGATCGGGAGAGACACTTAAGTGTTTTAGTACTATATCTCTTGACACAATGATGAAAATAATCATGGCCTCTAAACCTTCAAGCTGCATACTGGATCCTATTCCTACTAAACTGCTGAAGGAGCTGCTTCCTGTGCTTGGCCCTCCTATGTTGAACATAATAAACAGCTCTCTATCCACCGGATGTGTACCAAACTCACTAAAAGTGGCAGTGATAAAGCCTCTCTTGAAAAAGCCAAACCTTGACCCGGAAAATATAAAAAACTATCGGCCTATATCGAATCTTCCATTCCTCTCAAAGATTTTAGAAAAAGCTGTTGCGCAGCAACTCACTGCCTTTCTGAAGACAAATAATGTATACGAAATGCTTCAGTCTGGTTTTAGACCCCATCATAGCACTGAGACTGCACTTGTGAAGGTGGTAAATGACCTTTTAATGGCGTCAGACCGAGGCTCTGCATCTGTCCTCGTGCTACTAGACCTTAGTGCTGCCTTTGACACCATCGATCACCACATTCTTTTGGAGAGACTGGAAACCCAAATTGGTCTACACGGACAAGTTCTGGCCTGGTTTAGATCTTACCTGTCGGAAAGATATCAGTTTGTCTCTGTGAATGGTCTGTCCTCTGACAAATCAACTGTACATTTCGGTGTTCCTCAAGGTTCCGTTTTAGGACCACTATTGTTTTCACTATATATTTTACCTCTTGGGGATGTTATTCGAAAACATAATGTTAACTTTCACTGCTATGCGGATGACACACAGCTGTACATTTCAATGAAACATGGTGAAGCCCCAAAATTGCCCTCGCTAGAAGCCTGTGTTTCAGACATAAGGAAGTGGATGGCTGAAAACTTTCTACTTTTAAACTCGGACAAAACAGAGATGCTTGTTCTAGGTCCCAAGAAACAAAGAGATCTTCTGTTAAATCTGACAATTCATCTTGATGGTTGTAAAGTCGTCTCAAATAAAACTGTGAAGGACCTCGGCGTTACTCTTGACCCTGATCTCTCTTTTGACGAACATATCAAGACTGTTTCAAGGACAGCTTTTTTCCATCTACGTAACATTGCAAAAATCAGAAATTTTCTGTCCAAAAAAGATGCAGAAAAATTAATCCATGCATTTGTTACTTCTAGGTTAGACTACTGCAATGCTCTACTTTCCGGCTACCCGGATAAAGCACTAAATAAACTTCAGTTAGTGCTAAATACGGCTGCTAGAATCCTGACTAGAACCAAGAAATTTGATCATATTACTCCAGTGCTAGCTTCCCTACACTGGCTTCCTGTTAAGGCAAGGGCTGATTTCAAGGTTTTACTGTTAACCTATAAAGCGTTACATGGGCTTGCTCCTACCTATCTTTCCGAGTTGGTCCTGCCGTACATACCAATACGTACGCTACGGTCACAAGACGCAGGCCTCCTAATTGTCCCTAGAATTTCTAAGCAAACAGCGGGAGGCAGGGCTTTCTCCTATAGATCTCCATTTTTATGGAACAGTCTGCCTACCCATGTGAGAGACGCAGACTCGGTCTCAACCTTTAAGTCTTTACTGAAGACTTATCTCTTCAGTAGGTCATATGATTGAGGCTCTGGAGCAACGAACCGCCCTTGCTGTCTCTGCCAGGCCGGTTCCCCTCTCTCCACTGGGATTCTCTGCCTCTAACCCTGTTACAGGGGCTGAGTCACTGGCTTGCTGGTGCTCTTTCATGCCGTCCCTAGGAGGGGTGCGTCACTTGAGTGGGTTGAGTTACTGACGTGATCGTCCTGTCTGGGTTGGCGCCCCCCCTTGGTTTGTGCTGTGGTGGAGACCTTTGTGGGCTATACTCGGCCTTGTCTCAGGATTGTAAGTTGGTGGTTGAGGATTTCCCTCTAGTGGTGCGGGGGCTGTGCTTTGGCAAAGTGGGTGGGGTTATATCCTTCCTATTTGGCCCTGTCCGGGGGTTTCTTCGGATGGGGCCACAGTGTCTCCTGACCGCTCCTGTCTCAGCCTCCAGTATTTATGCTGCAGTAGTTTGTGTCGGGGGGCTAGGGTCAGTTGGTTACCTGGAGTACTTCTCCTGTCTTATCCAGTGTCCTGTGTGAATTTAAGTATGCTCTCTCTAATTCTCTCGTTCTCTCTTTCTCTCTGAGAACCTGAGCCCCAGGGCCATACGTCAGGACTACCGGGCATGATGACACCTTGCTGTCCCCAGTCCGCCTGGCCTTGCTGCTATTCCAGTTTCAACTGTTCTGCCTGCGGTTACGGAACCCCTACCTGTCCCAGACCTGCTGTTTTCAACTCTTAATGATCGGCTATGAAAAGCCAACTGAGATTTATTCCTGATTATTATTTGACCATGCTTGTCATTTATGAACATTTTGAAAATCTTGGCTCTCTCTAATTTTCTCCTTCTCTCTTTCTTTCTCTCGGAGGACCTGAGCCCTAGGACCATACGTCGGGACTACCGGCCGTGGTGACTCCTTGCTGTCCCCAGTCCGCCTGGCCTTGCTGCTATTCCAGTTTCAACTGTTCTGCCTGCGGTTATGGAACCCCTACCTGTCCCAGACCTGCTGTTTTCAACTCTTAATGATCGGCTATGAAAAGCCAACTGAGATTTATTCCTGATTATTATTTGACCATGCTTGTCATTTATGGAAATTTTGAAAATCTTGGCTCTCTCTAATTTTCTCCTTCTCTCTTTCTTTCTCTCGGAGGACCTGGGCCCTAGGACCATGCGTCGGGACTGCCGCCCGTGGTGACTCCTTGCTGTCCCCAGTCCGCCTGGCCTTGCTGCTATTCCAGTTTCAGCTGTTCTGCCTGCGGTTATGGAACCGCCACCTGTCCCAGACCTGTTGTTTTTCAACTCTTGATGATCGGCTATGAAAAGCCAACTGAAAATTATTCATGATTATTATTTGACCATGCTTGTCACTTATGAACATTTTTGAACATCTTGGCATAGTTCTGTTATAATCTCCACCCGGCACAGCCAGAAGAGGACTGGCCACCCCTCATAGCCTGGTTCCTCTCTAGGTTTCTTCCTAGGTTTTGGCCTTTCTAGGGAGTTTTTCCTAGCCACCGTGCTTCTACACCTGCATTACTAGCTGTTTGGGGTTTTAGGCTGGGTGTCTGTACAGCACTTCGAGATATTAGCTGATGTACGAAGGGCTATATAAAATTAAATTGATTGAAAATTGATTGATTGATCAGAAGAATTCTGAGAAGGTTAGTGAAAAAATTAATATATTTTGGTGATGATAACGTTATCGCTCCCGTTGCCTTGAATTCATGCTGGGGTAACGTTTGCACATGTGGTATGCTAATATAACGATTTATTGTGTTTTCGCTGTAAAACGCTTAGAAAATCTGAAATATTGTCTGAATTCACAAGATCTGTGTCTTTCCATTGCTATGCTTTGTCTATTTTTATGAAATGTTTTATGATGAGTAAATTGGTAATACACGTTGCTCTCTGTAGTAATTCTAGTCGCTTTGGGGAGATTTGTGATGGTGGCTGCAATGGCAAACTATGATTTATACCTGAAATATGCACATTTTTCTAACAAAACCTATGCTATACAATAAATATGTTATCAGACTGTCATCTGATGAGGTTTTTTCTTGGTTAGTGGCTATTTATTTCTTTATTTGGTCGAATTGGTGATAGCTAGTGATGGAGTGGAAAAATAGTGAAGTAAATTTTTTTTTGTCTTTTGCTAACGTGGTTAGCTAATAGATTTACATAGTGTCTTCCCTGTAAAACATTTTAAAAATCAGAAATGGTGGCTAGATTCACAAGAAGTGTATCTTTCATCTGGTGTCTTGGACTTGTGATTTAATGATATTTAGATGCTACAATTTACTTGTGACGCTATGCTAGCTATGCTAGTCAGTGGGGGGGGGGGGGGGGGTGCTCCCGGATCCGGGTTTCTGAGGCAGTAAAAGTTAAAGTGTACTCTTCTCTAGGTAGCTAGCGTTAGCTGGCTGGCTCGCTAGCTAACATTACGTGTTTGATCTGTGTAGTAATATTATTTGTGTCTCAGAAATCCATTTGCATTGCTAGTTATAGCCTAATGTTAACTAGCTAGCTAATAATGAACCTAGTTGGTTAGCTTTAGCTACCTGCAGATTCATGCATGGTGCATGGTAGTATGAGCTACACGTCTAAACAAAGTCCACTATGCAAGTAACCATTTGACTAAACTATTTACACCTTCTGTATTTTATTTGATATAGTGTGTTTATCTGAGACGGTAATGTGAAGAACAACATGGCTTACACCAAAGTCAGATTGGGATATAGGCCAAGGACAAGATTAAGTGTATTTTTGCTTCTACTTTCAACACTTTTTGTCTTGAAAATCTTTGGTTGCTTACTACACTACCCTATTCACTGTTTAGCACATGGCCTCACATGTGAATCCTGAAAGACATGGGTGGGGCTAAGGCTTAAAAGGGTGTGAACGATGCTGAGTGGGTGTAGACAAAGAAGAGCTCTCCAGTATCTGTACCAAAACATTCACAGGCCATTTTCTCAAAAGTGGGGTTACAAGTTCATACTTTGCCATTGTTCTTCAACTGCAGTGTATGATATACCATTTTCTAGCTCTGAGTCTCTACTTTTATCCAATGTAAAAGAAAACACCATTCCAAATGTAACTACATAGGACCGAATCCAGGTGGTGGGTCACAAATACGTAAATGAAAGAATAAAAAGATTTACCCCCCAGAAATAATGGCAATAGGAAAGTAAAAACAATAACTAATCTACAGCAATCCTTTAAAGTGGACCACAAAAAAAATATAGGATGCTTAAGTGACAAACACATTTATAAAGATAACTTTATCCCATTACTCAACAATATGAAAGCAGATCTAATTAAATGGAACCATCTTCCCATCAATCTTACAGGTAGAATAAACATCTTCAGAATGGTATGGCCCGGAAAGTTTTTATATTTATCCTCAGTAATACCAATAACCCCACCGAAGACATTCTTTAAAAATGTGTACTCTGCCACAACAGGCTTTATATGGGCAAATAAAACTCATACAATAAAAAGGAAAGTTTCAATCTCCCTACGTCTGAGGGTTGGTTTAACCTTCCAGACTAGGAATTGTATCAACTCTCCAGCCAAGGCGAGTTTACTTGAGACATATGGGTACATATTGAAGATGCACATGCTCATCCCACAAATATTTTCACGTGTCCATTTTCGAAGAATAAAGCTAACAACATTAACAACTTCATAGTTAAGAACACTATAACAATATGGAATAAAATGAAACGGATTCTACAAAAAACAATATCACTTCCAAAAAAAACACACCACCATGGAGCAATCCTAAATTAATCCACATAGAAAACTAATGCATAGAATGACTTGAATGAATACGAAATACAATTATTTACATGATAGAATTAAAAAGCAATTTTGGACTGACCAATGTAGATATTTTCAAATACATGCAACTTAAAAGTTTCATATCACAAAATGTCAATGCTTTTATCTTTTGGAGACCAAAACAATGGGAATCCTATTTGAGTTAGAAAAGGAAAATAATACGATTGGTAAGTGTGACAAACCTCTTCAAGATTAGGAGAGTTTGTCGCAAATTAAGTGGGAAACCGTCACCAAAATCACCCCAGAATGAGAGTTCTTTCGAACAGGACAGTACCTGTGTGTTTGTTTCTCCGTCCTGGTCCACGCAGGCCGCAGGCGAGGTCAAGGATAGCAGGGTTTGGTACACGAATCGGGTTCTCGCTAGGTCCAGGTCCAAACGCCAACATGTAAGTCCAAACAATCCAGCTCATACACGGTAAATCCAGCCGATATATATTGTCTCTTTCTCTATGGTTCATAGATCCTTCCAGCCCCTCCTCTCTCTCTTCCTGGTTTGTCTTGACTCCTTATCTGTGGGTCGGCCCCACCTTCTGAGCGTTCCCCTTGCTTCTGTGAATTGTATTTTTGATGGTCGGCCATTTAGTGATCTGCAGTTCTGATCGGGGTGGCCATTTTAGTGAGAGGGCAGAGCCTGTTTATTAGTTCTGCTCTCACATATCTGCCATGTGTCACGAATCCCGCCAAAGATGGTGCCTCTTCCTGTTCGGGCGGCACTCGGCGGTCGTCGTCGCCGCCCTACTAGCTGCCACCGATCCACTTTTCTGTTTAATTTAGTTGTGTCTGATTTGTTGCACCTGTTTCGTGTTTAGGTTTGGTTGTGGGCTATTTAAACCCAGTTGGCCCGCCGGCTTTTGTGCGGGCTTCTTTTTCTGTTTGTGGTGTTCGTTTATTCTTGTGGTGTCTTCTTGTTCCTGCTCAGTTTTGTCCTGTTTGTTGGACTGGGACTTTACGCGCCCTTGTGTGTGTGGCGTGACCGTCTTTCTGGTTGTATTTGGAATATTAAAAATCCACGGATTTTGGAACTACCCTGCTCTCTGCGCCGGACTCCTTCACTCACCACTTTTTGAAGCCGTGACACCATGTATCACTCTACCTCTACTTCTTCTTCTTCTTCTCTATAAGATATACAAAACCTTTCAGAGAGCCTTGCCAACTGACAATCTCTTAGAAAAAAATATAACCTATTGGAACCAAAAAGTATAAACTATTGGAACCAAGACTTAAAAATAACTGCTATTGGCACAAGATGGAGAGAGTGTTGGATCATAACTAACGAAATTACAGGTAACTAAAATGTACGCTTAGTCCAGCATAATCTAATGTATGAAATGTATTATACGAGAGACAAAATTCCCAAATTCTACAGCACAACGGCAGAGTCTTGTCTTAAGTGTAAAACTAACAATGACTCAATAATTCACGCCTTCTGGGAGTGCTATAAAGTCCAAAAGTTATGGGCAGAGTTAGAAAGTGGGATGTGGTAAGGTTGGACCCAGGTGCAGAAAAGAGACAAGACGAGGAATCAGTGGTTAAGGATAAACAGAATACTTTACTGAGAAACGGTAGCAACAGGATCACAGTACACTTGAAAAACAACAAACACTAAGTCTCGAAAACTCACTCAGGAAACGAACGCACACAGTAACAAATTCAAACTTCAGCAAAGGACAACAGAAAACACACCACTTAACAGGGAAATCATAATGTATCACGACGCAGACACAGCCGGATAGTACAGTTCTCAGATGATTTATTGTAAACACGGGACAGGCAAAGGGCAGTTCGAGGACAGGCAGGGGTTCGTGATCAGGTCAGAGTCAGGCAGGTACAGGACGGCAGGCAGGCAGAATAATCAGAACAGAGAAAACTAGGTAACAGAACTTGAAATAAGGAAGGTGGGAAAGTACGCTGGTAAGACAAGACAAACTGGCAACAGACAAACAGAGAACACATGTATAAATAAACATGGGATAATGGGAAGATGGGCTACACTTGGAGGGGGCTGGAGACAAGCACAAAGAAAGGTGAAACAGATCAGGGTGTGACAGTACCCCCCCCTCCCCTCCTAGGGGCGCCACCTGGCGTCCTACCTGGGCACATATCTGGTTGACCGGGGTGCCGGTGGTGGAACTCAGCAATGAGGGCTGGGTCCAGGATGTCCCTAGTGGGGACCCAGCACCTCTCCTCTGGGCCATAACCCTCCCATTCAACCAGGTACTGGAATCCCCTGCCCCGAGGTCGAACCTTCAGGAGGCACCTCACCGTGTACGCCGGTTGGCCGTCAATGAGACGGGGGAGAGGGGTGGGCCTGGAAACAGAAGACAAAGGGCTGTGAGACATACAGTAGGTTTAGTTCTGGACACATGAAAAGTGGGATGTACAGTGGTTACTCCTTTCAAAGTTGCGAGCTTGCACCGCAGGACTTAGAGATATCCAGCGCCACGGCTTCATTGCTCCAGACCACCACAAGGGGGAATTAGAGCACTCATTATGCATTTGGGTCCCAAGGTTTTTATATGACCAATCATTTCGAGCGGTTCCAATGATGAATTTTGACGCGAGCCACCCTTGCCTGGTGGCGTTCTTCAACAAAGATGGCTGACAAAACATTACGGTGGAACCAAATTTAAGTAGATTTAATACGTTATAATAGTTTCTGTGTGTCATGTTATTCCGTTTCTACTGTAGCTCACTGTGTGTATGGAGCATAATATATTTGTGTATATTCCTTATAACTGCAGACACGCAAGGTAACATTACTCATTTCATAACCTTTATGGTGTTATCTTCAATTGTGCTTATGTAGCTAGCTACATTCTTCTATTAGCTCTGTAAAACAATGCTAGTTGCGTCAGAAGTATTGGCTTGTTGTATTTTGAAGCTACCCTGGAAAAATGGAAAAATATCTTATACCACTTTGTCGTTTTCTGAGTGCATTCCACAAAGCTGTTTATCATATCCGCCTCATCCACTGCCCCCATTTTGAGGTTATAGTCAAGCACGCAGTCTGGTTTGATGTTTCTCTGTCTGGTTTGTTTCTCTCTCCCGCCAGGTGGTCCACCTTCCCTGTGTCCGACATGGTTGCTGTATGGACAGTGTAGAGGACATGGACGTCTCGTTTGTCATGGCACTTTACTGCCAGCTGTTGACATATTTATTTTGTATAACGGGTCATTTAGGATGGCAGTAGCGTTGTTGATGAAATGCAGTCATCGCAGCAGAACTAGGAAGCAGTCTTGGGAGAAGAGGGTGTCAAAGAAGGGAGTTGCAAACATAGGATCTCTGTTCCAGTATTCTCTTAGGGAGTTCTTCTTTACTATCCCCATGAGAAGAACTGTCACCAGGAAGGTATACATTTCACTAATTGTGGTTGTCCCCCGTCTCCTGGCGCTCTCTTCTCCTGTAGCTCCAAGGCATAGCAATTGGTCTCTGCTATGTCTCCCACCAGCTCATCTGTCAGAAACAACTTGAAGCACTGCCTCAGATGGAAATGGCAAGGGTGGTTGCACCTCAGACTGGGACTCATCAACGCAAACAGCAGGGCCAGGAGGGGTGAAATGGCTGGCAGCCTTCCAGCTACCACAGAACTCCTGTACTTCATCCACTATCGGTTTGCGTCCATCACCACCAGCATCTTCAAATGGAACTAGGACTTTGTCAGTGGACAAGGAGTCCTCAGATTCAGGGTTCTCAATGCAGCTCCTCACTGTCACTGTCAGAATCTGATTCCTGACTTTCAGACTCAGACTCATTGTCAGAATTTTTTTAAATCTCCAGAATTTCCACATTTGTGAGTTGTCTCCTTTTGAAAGACATTGCTAATACTACAGCTTAGCTCATTAGCTACATACATAAACAACAACACTGAATGTCTCAGAGTGGGAGTGAGAGGTTACGTGATTGACTGCCTGCACGTGACATTTGTATCAATAAATCACTATCAGAAAATGTTTTGTGTGGTATTATTGATATATTTACTATTGAAAAAATGATGCCGACAAAACAATAAACACTACAAAACAAACCGTGAAGCTCAAGGCTATGTGCCATAAACAAAGTCAACTTCCCACCAAGACAGGTGGGAAAAATGGCCACCTAAGTATGGTTCTCAATCAGAGAAAACGATAGACAGCTGTCCCTGATTGAGAACCCTACCTGGCCAAAACATAGAAATACAAATATTAGAACATAGAATACCCACCCCAACTCACACCCTGACCAAACCAAAATAGAGACATAAAAAAGATCTCTAAGGTCAGGGCGTGACAGTACCCCCCCCCCCCCCCCCCCCAAAGGTGCGGACTCCGGCCGCAAAACCTGAACCTATAGGGGAGGGTCTGGGTGGGCATCTATCCACGGTGGCGGCTCAACTGCGGGACGCAGACCCCGCTCCACCACTGGCTCACCCCACTTTAGTGGCACCTTAGGTGCGGGGACCCTCTTCGCCAACCCCGGACTGGGGACCCTCGTAGCGGGCCCCGGACCGGGCACCCTCGTTGCGGGCCCCGGACTGGGCACCCTCGTTGCGGGCCCCGGACTGGGCACCCTCGCTGGAGGCTCCCGACTGGAGATCGTTGCTAGAGGCCCCGGACTGGAGATCGTCGCTGGAGGCTCCGGACTGGAGAACGTCATTGGAGCCTCCGGACTGGAGAACGTCCCTGGAGGCTTTGTGCCATGACTCCTCACTGGAGGCATCCTGCCATGGATCATCACTGGAGGCTTCTTGCCATGGATCATCACTGGAGGCTTCTTGCCATGGATCATCACTGGAGGCTTCGTGCCATGGATCTTCACTGGAGGCTTCGTGCCATGGATCTTCACTGGAGGCTTCGTGCCATGGATCATCACTGGAGGCTTCTTGCCTTGTATCATCACTGGAGGCTTCTTGCCATGGATCATCACTGGAGGCTTCGTGCCATGGATCATCACCGGAGGCATCCTGCCATGGATCATCACTGGAGGCTTCTTGCCATGGATCATCACTGGAGGCTTCGTGCCATGGAACTTCACTGGAGGCTTCGTGCCATGGATCTTCACTGGAGGCTTCGTGCCATGGATCATCACTGGAGGCTTCTTGCCTTGGATCATCACTGGAGGCTTCGTGCCATGGATCATCACTGGAGGCTTCGTGCCATGGATCATCACTGGAGGCTAATTGCCATGGATCATGACTGGAGTGAGGAGACGTATCGGCAGTCTGGTACGTGGAGCTGCCACAGGGCTCACCAGGCTGGGGAGACATATAGGAGGATTAGTTCTGGACGCAGGCACAGGACTCACCAGGCTGGAGAGACAAACAGGAGGCCCTGTCCTTGGCAGAGGCACCGGATACACTGGGCCGTGGAGGCGCACTGGAGGTCTCGAGCTTGGAGCCTGCACAACCCGTCCTGGCTGGGTTATCTGGGTTATCCGCAAATGCGGGGCGCTGGCACAGAACGCACTGGACTGTGCAGACGTACCGGAGACACAGTGCGCAGAGCCGGCGCAGGATATCCTGGGTCGTATAGACGTACTGGCGGCCAGATGCGCTGAGCCGGCACCCTCCGACCTGGCTGGATGCCCACTCTAGCCCGGCCGATTCGGGGAGCTGGAAGGTAGCCCACCGGGCTGTGCAAGCGCACTGGAGACACCGTGCGCTCCACCGCATAAAACGGTGCCTGACCAGTACGATGCTCACCACGGTAAGCACGGGGAGTTGGCTCAGGTCTCCAACCTGACTCAGCCACACTCCCCGTGTGCTCCCCCCCCCCCAAAAATAAATGTTTTGGGGCTGCCTCTCGGGTTACCTTGCTAGCCGTGTCCCTTCGTAACGCTGCCGCTCTGCTTTTGCTGCTGCCTCCAGTTCCTCCCGTGGACGGCGATACTCCCCAGCCTGCCTCCAGGGTCCCTTACCGTCCAGGATTTCCTCCCAAGTCCATGAATCCTGAACACGCTGCTCCTCCTTACCACGCTGCGAGGTCCGTTGGTGGTGGGAAGTTCTGTCACGGCTGTTGAAGGAAGAGGACCAAAGTGCAGCGTGGTGAGCGTACATATTCTTTTATTTGAAAAAATGACACCGACAAAACAATAAACACTACAAAACAAACCGTGAAGCTAAAGGCTATGTGCCATAAACAAAGTCAACTTCCCACCAAGACAGGTGGGAAAAAGGGCTACCTAAGTATGGTTCTCAATCAGAGACAACGATAGACAGCTGTCCCTGATTGAGAACCCTACCCGGCCAAAACATAGAAATACAAATAATAGAGCATAGAATACCCACCCCAACTCACACCCTGACCAAACCAAAATAGAGACATAAAAAGGATCTCTAAGGTCAGGGCGTGACACACCCCATTCAACATGCATACTATAAACAGACCAAAATCATGTTGTCTTCTCTTATTATCTTTGGTTTCTGTGAGGGAAAACAGCACGGCTGCGCTCTGAAACTAATCGTCGGTTTACTTTCGATTTCTAGAAAGTGTTTTACTCAATTATTTTGATCAACGGCGAGCTCACCCGTGATGTGATTAATTATACATAGTAATTGCTATTAGCTAATTCATATTGTAGTTTATTACATTTACATTTTAGTCATTTAGCAGACGCTCTTATCCAGAGCGACTTACAAGTTGGTGCATTCACCTTATGATATCCAGTGGAACAACCACTTTACAATAGTGCATCTAACTCTTTTAAGGGGGGGGGGGGTTAGAAGGATTACTTTATCCTATCCTAGGTATTCCTTAAAGAGGTGGTGTTTCAGGTGTTTCCGGAAGGTGGTGATTGACTCCGCTGACCTGGTGTCGTGGGGGAGTTTGTTCCACCATTGGGGTGCCAGAGCAGCGAACAGTTTTGACTGGGCTGAGCGGGAGCTGTACTTCCTCAGAGGTAGGGAGGCGAGAAGGCCAGAGGTGGATGAACGCAGTGCCCTTGTTTGGGTGTAGGGCCTGATCAGAGCCTGAAGGTACGGAGGTGCCGTTCCCCTCACAGCTCCGTAGGCAAGCACCATGGTCTTGTAGCGGATGCGAGCTTCAACTGGAAGCCAGTGGAGAGAGCGGAGGAGCGGGGTGACGTGAGAGAACTTGGGAAGGTTGAACACCAGACGGGCTGCGGCGTTCTGGATGAGTTGTAGGGGTTTAATGGCACAGGCAGGGAGCCCAGCCAACAGCGAGTTGCAGTTGTAGTCCAGACGGGAGATGACAAGTGCCTGGATTAGGACCTGCGCCGCTTCCTGTGTGAGGCAGGGTCGTACTCTGCGAATGTTGTAGAGCATGAACCTACAGGAACGGGTCACCGCCTTGATGTTAGTTGAGAACGACAGCGTGTTGTCCAGGATCACGCCAAGGTTCTTAGCACTCTGGGAGGAGGACACAATGGAGTTGTCAACCGTGATGGCGAGATCATGGAACGGGCAGTCCTTCCCCGGGAGGAAGAGCAGCTCTGTCTTGCCGAGGTTCAGCTTGAGGTGGTGATCCGTCATCCACACTGATATGTCTGCCAGACATGCAGAGATGCGATTCGCCACCTGGTTATCAGAAGGGGGAAAGGAGAAGATTAATTGTGTGTCGTCTGCATAGCAATGATAGGAGAGACCATGTGAGGATATGACAGAGCCAAGTGACTTGGTGTATAGCGAGAATAGGAGAGGGCCTAGAACAGAGCCCTGGGGGACACCAGTGGTGAGAGCACGTGGTGCGGAGACAGATTCTCGCCACGCCACCTGGTAGGAGCGACCTGTCAGGTAGGACGCAATCCAAGCGTGGGCCGCGCCGGAGATGCCCAACTCGGAGAGGGTGGAGAGGAGGATCTGATGGTTCACAGTATCAAAGGCAGCCGATAGGTCTAGAAGGATGAGAGCAGAGGAGAGAGAGTTAGCTTTAGCAGTGCGGAGCGCCTCCGTGACACAGAGAAGAGCAGTCTCAGTTGAATGACTAGTCTTGAAACCTGACTGATTTGGATCAAGAAGGTCATTCTGAGAGAGATAGCAGGAGAGCTGGCCAAGGACGGCACGTTCAAGAGTTTTGGAGAGAAAAGAAAGAAGGGATACTGGTCTGTAGTTGTTGACATCGGAGGGATCGAGTGTAGGTTTTTTCAGCAGGGGTGCAACTCTCGCTCTCTTGAAGGCGGAAGGGACGTAGCCAGCGGTCAAGGATGAGTTGATGAGCGAGGTGAGGTAAGGGAGAAGGTCTCCGGAAATGGCCTGGAGAAGAGAGGAGGGGATAGGGTCAAGCGGGCAGGTTGTTGGGCGGCCGGCCGTCACAAGACGCGAGATTTCATCTGGAGAGAGAGGGGAGAAAGAGGTCAAAGCACAGGGTAGGGCAGTGTGAGCAGAACCAGCGGTGTCGTTTGACTTAGCAAACGAGGATCGGATGTCGTCGACCTTCTTTTCAAAATGGTTGACGAAGTCAACCGCAGAGAGGGAGGAGGAGGGGGGAGGGGGAGGAGGATTCAGGAGGGAGGAGAAGGTGGCAAAGAGCTTCCTAGGGTTAGAGGCAGATGCTTGGAATTTAGAGTGGTAGAAAGTGGCTTTAGCAGCAGAGACAGAAGAGGAGAATGTAGAGAGGAGGGAGTGAAAGGATGCCAGGTCCGCAGGGAGGCGAGTTTTCCTCCATTTCCGCTCGGCTGCCCGGAGCCCTGTTCTGGACGAATGCATGCAATGTTCAGATATTCATATAAGTATCTATAGCATAACACAATCATCCTAACCGGGAAAATGTAGGCTACATTTGTCCTAGCGCTAACTGAGGAAAGATTTACGCAACACAAGCGGTCATATTTTCTAACTCTCGGCTGACATAAACAAAATAGCACTTCCGGGTTGGAGCGAGTGGTCGCATTTCGTCTCTCCCGCACTTCGCTCCGCAGGTAGTATTACCAAACAACGGTTTGACTTGTCTGATCTTAGCTAGCTACATAGCCGTCTTTGTATCAAAGATAATTGTGTAGTTTAGAGTAATTATCGTAATTACCGAGGTTAGCTAGTCAGCTATTTTCGTCCTAGTCAACACTGCTAGCTAGCCAGCAGCTAGCAGCTAGCCAACGTCTACCGAATAGCAGCACTGTTGGAGCGAGTGGTCGCATTTCGCATTACATTTCATTACAGTACAACGGTTTGACTTGTCTGATCTTAGCTAGCTACATAGCCGTCTTTGTATCAAAGATAATTGTGTAGTTTAGAGTAATTATCGTAATTACCGAGGTTAGCTAGTCAGCTATTTTCGTCCTAGTCAACACTGCTAGCTAGCCAGCAGCTAGCAGCTAGCCAACGTCTACCGAATAGCAGCACTGTTGGAGCGAGTGGTCGCATTTCGCATTACATTTCATTACAGTACAACGGTTTGACTTGTCTGATCTTAGCTAGCTACATAGCCGTCTTTGTATCAAAGATAATTGTGTAGTTTAGAGTAATTATCGTAATTACCGAGGTTAGCTAGTCAGCTATTTTCGTCCTAGTCAACACTGCTAGCTAGCCAGCAGCTAGCAGCTAGCCAACGTCTACCGTCTACCGAATAGCAGCACTGTTGGAGCGAGTGGTCGCATTTCGCTCCGCAGGTAGTATTACATTTCATTACAGTACAACGGTTTGACTTGTCTGATCTTAGCTAGCTACATAGCCGTCTTTGTATCAAAGATAATTGTGTAGTTTAGAGTAATTATCGTAATTACCGAGGTTAGCTAGTCAGCTATTTTCGTCCTAGTCAACACTGCTAGCTAGCCAGCAGCTACCAGCTAGCCAACGTCTACCGTCTACCGAATAGCAGCACTGTAGAAACTATTACATTAGTTTCTACATTACAACGGAACGACTTGATTAGTGTAGTGTTAGCTAGCTACATAGTTGTCTTTGCTGTCTTTGTATCCAAGATAATTGTGTAGTTTAGAGTAATTGTCAAGGTTACCTAGCCAGTTACCGAGGCTACCTAGCCAGCTACACTTTCAAACTAAGTCAACAACGCAGCCACTGCTAGCTAGCCTACTCCACCAGCCAGCAGCACTGTATCATTTTAGTCAATAAGATTTTTTTTGCAACGTAAGCTTAACTTTCTGAACATTCGAGACGTGTAGTCCACTTGTCATTCCAATCTCCTTTGCATTAGCGTAGCCTCTTCTGTAGCCTGTCAACTATGTGTCTGTCTATCCCTCTTCTCTCCTCTCTGCACAGACCATACAAACGCTTCACACCGCTAACCTGGTGGTCCCAGCGCGCATGACCCACGTGGAGTTCCAGGTCTCCGGCAGCCTCTGGAACTGCCGATCTGCGGCCAACAAGGCAGAGTTCATCTCAGCCTATGCTTCCCTCCAGTCCCTCGACTTCTTGGCACTGACGGAAACATGGATTACCACAGATAACACTGTTACTCCTACTGCTCTCTCCTCGTCTGCCCACGTGTTCTCGCACACCCCGAGAGCTTCTGGTCAGCGGGGTGGTGGCACTGGGATCCTCATCTCTCCCAAGTGGACATTCTCTCTCTCTCCCCTGACCCATCTGTCTATCGCCTCCTTTGAATTCCATGCTGTCACAGTTACCAGCCCTTTCAAGCTTAACATCCTTATCATTTATCGCCCCCCAGGTTCCCTTGGAGAGTTCATCAATGAGCTTGACACCTTGATAAGTTCCTTTCCTGAGGATGGCTCACCTCTCACAGTTCTGGGTGACTTTAACCTCCCCACGTCTACCTTTGACTCATTCCTCTCTGCCTCCTTCTTTGTTTGTGTAAATAGTTTCTGAAAACTGTGTCCAGCTCAAATGCTGATTGTTGCGTCATTCCAAACTGTCCGTTCTAAATAAGCGTTCTAAATGAGCATTCTCATCACACGGGTGTGATCGTACGCTTCAGGGACCAGTGTAGAACGATCACACCCGTGTAATGGTACGTTTGCGACCAATGTTTAACTTCCTGACTGATGTCTTGAGATGTTGCTTCAATACATCCACATAATTGTCCTGCCTCATGATGCCATCTATTTTGTGAAGTGCACCAGTCCCTCCTGTAGCAAAGCACCCCACAACATGATGCTGCCACCCCCGTGCTTCACGGTTGGGATGGTGTTTTCTTTCGGCTTGCAAGCCTCCCCCTTTTTCCTCCAAACATAATGATGGTCATTATGGCCAAACAGTTGTATTTTTGTTTCATCAGACCAGAGGACATTTCTCCAAAAAGTACAATCTTTGTCCCCATGTGCAGTTGCAAACCGTAGTCTGGCTTTTTGATGGTGGTTTTGGAGCAGTGGCTTCTTCCTTGCTGAGCGGCCTTTCAGGTTATGTCGATATAGGACTCGTTATAATGTGGATATAGATACTTTTGTACCTGTTTCCTCCATTATCTTCGCAAGGTCCTTTGCTGTTGTTCTGGGATTGATTTGCACTTTTCGCACCAAAGTATGTTCATCTCTAGAGGACAGAATGTGTATCCTTCCTGAGCGGTATGATGGATGCGTGGTCCCATGGTATTTATACTTGCGTACTATTGTCTGTACAGATGAACGTGGTACCTTCAGGCGCTTGGAAATTGCTCCCAAGGATGAATCAGACTTGTGGAGGTCTACAATTTTTATTCTGAGGTCTTGGCTGATTTCCTTTGATTTTCCCATGATGTCAAGCAAAGAGGCACTGCGTTTGAAGGTAGGCCTTGAAATACATCCACAGGTACATCTCCAATTGACTCAAATGATGTCAATTAGCCTATCAGAAGCTTCTAAAGCCATGACATAATTTTCTGGCATTTTCCAAGCTGTTTGAAGGCACAGTCAATTTAGTGTATGTAGTGAAAAAATCTGTCTGTTTACATTTGTTGGAAAAATTACTTGTGTTATGCACAATGTAGATGTCCTAACCGACTTGCCAAAACTATTGTTTGTTAACAAGAAATTTGTGGAGTGGTTGAAGAAATTAGTTTTAATGATTCCAACCTAAGTGTATGTAAACTATGTAAAGTGGTTGTTCCACTGGATATCATAAGGTGAATGCACCAATTTGTAAGTCGCTCTGGATAAGAGCGTCTGCTAAATGACTTAAATGTAAATGTAAATGTAAACTTCCAACTTCAACTGTGTCTACACGGATTTCAGAGCACTCTCGTCTGAGTGTACCGGAGCGCAGACGAATTACTTTACGAGCTCTCAACATCCAATGAATATGGCCATTGTCAGTAAATGACGGAAAAAATGTGTAATTAAATTGTTTCAAACAGCACATTTACAGTCACCAACGCTCTGGTTAACACAAAAACTGCCTTACCAGCTATGCCAGCTATGCTAGGCCGAGTAAAAGGGTCAGAGTGGTCTCATTTGTGTCTGGAAGTAGCTAGCCAACTTTTGCTTGGTTGCTTGACTGCTGTTGTAAGGCCAGAACGCTGAAATTAACCCTACTCCTCGGCCCGAACATCCAGTGTGTACTCCTAGAGCGAAACGGTCTGAATTTACAAACTGACAATCTGACAACACTCTGAATTTATGACCGTCACGTTGTACAGCGTCATATTTTCTGTTCCATCCTAACAGAAACTCAGAGGGTTTTTCATTTTTCATGGAGTAGAAACACCATAATATTAATCAAATGAATTAAGCAAGTACCAGTCAAAAGTTTGGACACACCTAATCATTCCAGGATTTATTTTCTTTTACTATTTTCTACATTGTAGAATAATAGTGAAGACATCACAACTATGAAATAACTCTGTTCTCTCGCATGCCCTGCATTCTGTAGTACAGACGTGGCCTGCTCTCCCTTATGTAAGGAATTAGGCACGTTCCCATGTTTACTACAGTATGTATTGTAGACTACACAGTAGCCTAATAAAGAAATTACCACATTTGGTTAATAAAATAACGATAAAAAAACATCTTTCAAAATGCAGATGTTGATTTAGTTATGGATCCATAATGAATTACTATGGGAATAAATATCACTGATTTGCAGAAATATTGGAACAAAGTTGTCTAATGAAGGCAAACAATTTAGAATCCTCCAATCCTGTAGCCTACTGCTGACAATCATGTTGTACTTTTTGATCGTGACTTTGGATTTGTTTGCCAAACGCGCTAACAAAAGTAGCTATTTGGACATAAATGATGGACATTACCGAACAAATCAAACATTTATTGTGGAACTGGGATTCCTGGGAGTGCATTCTGATGAAGATCATCAAAGGTAAGTGAATATTTATAATGTTATTTCTGACTTCTGTTGACTGCACAATATGGCGAATGTATTTTTGTCTTGATTGGGCTCTGAGTGCCGACCACAGATTATTGCATGGTTTGCTTTTTCCGTAAAGCTGTTTTGAAATCTGACACAGCGGTTGCATTAACCTGTCTCGCCCCCCCGTTCCGCTAGCGGAACTCCTCCCACATTCCACTGAAAAGGCAGAGCGCGAAATTAAAAAAATATTTTTTTTGAAATATTTAACTTTCACACATTAACAAGTCCAATACAGCTAATGAAAGATACACATCTTGTGAATCCAGCCAACATGTCCGATTTTTTAAATGTTTTACAGGGAAAACACAATATATATTTATGTTAGCTCACCAACAAATAGAAAAAAGCACAGACATTTTTCACAGCACAGGTAGCAAAATCAAAATCAACCAAACTAACCTAGAACAAACCAAAGAAACCAAGAAACAACTTAATCAGATGACAGTCTTATAACATGTTATACAATAAATCTATGTTTTGTTCGAAAAATTTGCATATTTCAGGTATAAATCATAGTTTACATTGCGGCTACAATCAGAAATTGCACCGAAAGCAGCCAGAATAATTACAGACACCAACGTGACATACCGAAATACTCATCATAAAACATTTCTGAAAAATACATGGTGTATAGCAAATTAAAGACAAAGATCTTGTGAATACAGCCAATATTTCAGATTTTCTAAGTGTTTTACAGCGAAAACACAATATAGCATTATATTAGCTTACTACAATAGCCTACCACACAACCGCATTCATTCATCAAGGCACGTTAGCGATAGCAATAGGCACGTTAGCGTTAGCGAATAAACCAGCAAAATATATTAAATTTCACTAACCTTCATAAACCTTCCTCAGATGACAGTCCTGTAACATCAGGTTATACATACACTTATGTTTTGTTCAAAAATGTGCATATTTAGAGCTGAAATCCGTGGTTATACAACGTAGCATAATGTAGCATAACGTGCTAACGTAGCATCTTTTTCCCAGAATGTGCAGATATTTCTATTAGACTCTCACCTATTCTGACCAAATAGCTATTCATAAACATTACAAAAAAATACATGTTGTATAGGAAACGATAGATCCATTAGTTCTTAATGCAATCGCAGTGTTAGAATTCTAAAAATATCTTCATTACGACATAAGACTTAGTTATGGTAAGGGAATAACCAAAACCTGAGCGCAAAGCTACTATTACACAGTTCGACAGATATATGAAATAGCATCACAAAATGGTTCCTACTTTTGCTGATCTTCTATCAGAATGTTGTACAATGGGTCCTTTGTCCAGAACCGTCTTTGTTTGGATTCAGAACGTTCTTTTTCCCTCTTGAATTAGCAAGCACACTGGCCATGCGGCGCTAAGCTCTCCAACGTCAACAAAGTCAAACAACGCAACACGCCTAACGTCCCGAATAAATTTCAAAAATCTAATGAAACTATATTGAAAAAACATACTTTAGGATGATATTGTAACATGTATCAAATAAATTCAAAGCCGGAGCTCATATTCGCCCATAACGACAGGTTTCCAGTAGGCAATAGCAGGTCCCCCCACGCGCCTTGCAGACAACAGAAAATGGGGGACACGTTGTTCCAAGAGGGCTCATTCAACGTCAGACAGAGATAATCAACTCCTTTTTCCTCTCACTTCCTCTTGACATCCAGGGGAAGGTGTATGACGTGCACGTATAGTCATACGTATCATGCTCATTTATAGGCAGCGACTTGAACACAGCATCGATTTCAGACTTTCCACTTCCTGGTCACAAAGTGTGCTGCCAAATGAGTTGTGTTTGACCCACAGACAAAATTCAAACGGTTTTAGAAACTAGAGAGTGTTTTCTATCCAATAGTAATAATAATATGCATATTGTACGAGCAAGAATTGAGTACGAGGCCGTTTAAATTTTGAACGATTTTCCCCAAAAGTGAAAACAGCACCCCCTATCCTCAACAGGTTTTAAGAACAAGTTTATCTTTAATTATATGTAAATCATGTATCTTTCATCAAAGTATATGATGAGTTTTTCTGTTATTTGATGTGGCTCTCTCCAATTTATACGGATACTTTGGAGGCATTTCTGAACATGGCGCCAATGTAAACTGAGGTTTTTGGATATAAATATGAACTTTATCGAACAAAATATATATGTATTGTGTAACATGAAGTCCTATGAGTGTTATCTGATGAAGATCATCAAAGGTTAGTGATTCATTTTATCTCTATTTCTGCTTTTTGTGACTCCTGTCTTTGGCTGGAGAAATGGCTGTGTTTTTCTGTGATTTGGCGGTGACTTAACAGAATCACTTGTGGTGCTTTCGCTGTAAAGCCTTTTTGAAATCGGACACTGTGGTGGGATTAACAAGAAGTGTATCTTTAAAATGGTGTAAAATACTTGTATGCTTGAGGAATTTTAATTATGAGATTTCTGTTGTTTGAATTTGAGTGGTAGTGGGTAACGGTTTTTAACCGTAATGTTATTGAGACCCCGTTAGTCGATACACGTGCGGTCTTGTCCTTCTTCTCCACCCAAGAAGAACCCTGCGCCGGCGGGGGAGGAAGAGGGACGCATAAACCCAGCAGTGAGAGTCCTCTCACGGGTCTCCGGACCCGACAGGGAATAAAATCCCCCCCGAGGAGGTGAAGTGCCCGGGAGAAGGTCGATGCCACAGTCATAGGGCCAATGCGGTGGAAGCGAGGTGGCACGGGCCTTGCTGAAAACCTCCTGGAGGTCCTGGAATTACTCGGGAATGGCGGAGAGGTTCGGGGCTTCTCCCAAGCCCGCAGGAAGACGTCCCAGGGAAGGTAGTGCCGACTTCAGGCAATGCGCATGTGGGGGAGGAAGAGGGAAGCATGAACCCAGCAGTGAGAGAGTCCTCAACATACCTTTCCATCGCTTTGGTCTCCGGACCCAACAGGGAATATAGTCACCCCCGAGGAGGTGTAGTCCCAAGAGAAGGTCGATGGCGCAGTCATAGGCCGATGCGGCGGAAGTGAGGTGGCACGGGCCTTGCTGAAAACCTCCCGGAGGTCCTTGTATTCCACGGGAATGGCTGAGAGGTTCAGGGCTTCTCCCAATCACACAGGAAGACATCCTGGGGCAGGCTGCGCTGAATTCAGGCAATGTGCATGGCAAAACGGCTCAATCCCAGAATAGAACCAGTTGCCCAGTTGATCAGAGGATTTTGCCTCTGGAGCCAGGAGAATCCCAAAACCAAGGATGCATGGGGGGATTCTATGGGCAGGAATTACATACTCTCACTGTGATTGCCCAACACTCTCAGGTTAATGGGAAACGTAGTGTGGGTGACTCTGCCAATAGAGCGCCCATCCAACGCTCTGACGTCAATGGGAATGGAGAGAGGTTGTGTGGGGATTCCCAGCTCCAACACCAGGGTAGCATCCATAAAGCTCTCGTCAGCCCCAGAGTCAATGAGTACCCAGAGAGATTTGGACCGGTCACCCCACAACAGGGTAGCATGGAGAGGGGTACGAGCAATGGAGGATGGGAAACTCCCCGTACGGCTCACCAGCAAACTCATACCTACATGATTTTTAAATGGGCAGGTAGCTAAGAAATGTCCCGAAGCTCCACAATATATACAGCTCTGGGTGTTAAGTCTGCGTAAGCGCTCAGCCGGAGACAATCTAGCCCTGACAGGTGCATGGGCTCTGAAGGAGGCAAGTCGGCAGCTGTCTGTGATTCCCAAGAGAACTCGGGTGGCATCGGGTTCACTCGGACATGTAGACTTCGGGGGTCTCCGGGAATCCTCGGAGGCGAGGTGGGATTCGAGGGCGAGCAAAGGACGACAGGGCACAGATTCCTTCTACCTCCTACATTCTCGTAGACTCCTATCAATCCGGATGGTCAAGGCTATGAGGGAGTCAAGGTCCATGGGCAGCTCCCGGGCTGAGCTCATATTTGATCACCTCAGATAATATGTGAAGAAACAATGCCTCCTGGGTTCCAGGCACTCTCAGCTGCCAACGTGCGAAAATCCACTGCGTAGTTGGCCACACTACGGGAGTCTTGGAGTAGGTAGAGCAGCTTATGAGCAGCCTCTCTCCCGGACAATGGAGAATCAAACACCTTCCGTACTTCCGCCACAAACTCCTCCAGACTGAGGCAGACGGCGGATTGTCGCCGTAGCCCAGGCGAGTCCCCATCAGCCTTATTAGGTACGCTATCCTCGAGCGGTTCGAGGGGAACGAAGAAGGCTGTAGCTCGAAGATGAGGGCGCACTGGGAGAGAAAGGCCCGGCAGGTTCCAGAATCTGCAGCGTAGCGCTCCAGAAGTGGTAAGCGGGGTTCTCGGGACACTGGAGTAGGCTGGGAAGAAACACCGCTGGTGGCGGGGTTGCTGAGAGTCTGGGGGATTATTGGTGTAGCCCGCTGCCTAGTAGGGAATCTGCGGAATTGCTCCAGCAATGTATTGAATGCCTGGTCATGGCATTCTGGCAGGGTATAGAGTCCCTCCAGAAGGCATTGTCTTCCAATGGTGGCTCCTTGCTGGGCTAGTTCGTACTATCACGACTCAGGATATGACCCAGAGGCAGACACAGGTGGATAGTACAGTTCTCAGATGATTTATTGTAAACACGGGGCAGACAAAGGGCAGGTCGAGGACAGGTAGGGGTTAGTGATCAGGTCAGAGTCAGGCAGGTACAGGACGGCAGGCAGGCTCGGGGTCAGGGAAAGCAGAGGTTTGTAATTAGGTCAGAGTCAGGCAGGTACAGGATAGCAGGCAGGGTTGGGGTCAGGGCAGGCAGAATAGTCAGAACCGGGAAAACTAGGGAACAGAACTTGAGAAAAAGGAAGATGGGAAAGCATACTGGCAAGACCTGACAAGACAAGATGAACTGGCAACAGACAAACAGAGCGACACCTGGAGGTGGGTGGTGACAAGAACAAACACAGGTGAAACAGATCATGGTGTGACATAATGAGTAAATAGGACACACCTGAGTGTCGTTAACTTCTTATGGGCAGGTGGGATGGTAACATCAAAATAAAGCTTAACTTCTTGTTATTCCAGCCGCTGTGTCAGATTTCAAAAAGGCTTTACGGCGAAAGCACACCATTCGATTAAAAGCATGAAAAACATATTTCAACCAGGCTGGTGCGCCACGAAAGTCAGAAATAGCGATATAATAAATGCCTTACCTTTGATGATCTTCCTCTGTTGGCACTCCAAAAGGTCCCAGATAAATCACAAATGGTCCTTTTGTTCGATAATGTCCTTATTTATATCCATAAAAACTCAGTTTAGCTGGCGCGCTTCAGTCAATAATCCACCCAGTTTCCCTCCATCAAAATGCATACAAAATGAATCCCAAACGTTACTAATAAACTTTTCCAAACAAGTCAAACAATGTTTATAATCAAACCTTAGGTACCCTGATATGTTAATAAACTATAAAATTTAAGACGGAGAATCGTTATTGTCTTTACCGGAGAAAAATACCAAAGAACGCACTCTCTTCCACGCGCTTCCACTACAGCCAAAATGGGAGCCACCTAGAAAAACGACAATTTCTGCCTCATTTTTCCAAAAACCAGCATGAAACTCTTTCTAAAGACTGTTGACATTTAGTGGAAGCCCTAGGAACTTCAATCTGGGAGGATTGTAAGGATTGGTTGTTCCACTGGATATCATAAGGTGAATGCACCAATTTGTAAGTCGCTCTGGATAAGAGCGTCTGCTAAATGACTTAAATGTAAATGTAAAATTGTAATAAAAGTGACAGCCATTGAAAACAGTGGTAGGCTGAATAGTTTTTTTTGGGATGGTTTGTCCTTGAGCTTTCGCCTGTCATATCAGTTCTGTTATACTCACAGACATAATTTTAACAGTTTTAGAAACTTTAGTGTTTTCTATCCAAATCTACCAATTACAGTGGGGAGAACAAGTATTTGATACACTGCCGATTTTGCAGGTTTTCCTACTTACAAAGCATGTAGAGGTCTGTCATTTTTATCATAGGTACACTTCAACTGTGAGAGACGGAATCTAAAACAAAAATCCAGAAAATCACATTGTATGATTTTTAAATAATTAATTTGCATTTTATTGCATGACATAAGTATTTGATCACCTACCAACCAGTAAGAATTCCGGCTCTCACAGACCTGTTAGTTTTTCTTTAAGAAGCCCTCCTGTTCTCCACTCATTACCTGTATTAACTGCACCTGTTTGAACTCGTTACCTGTATAAAAGACACCTGTCCACACACTCAATCAAACAGATTCCAACCTCTCCACAATAGCCAAGACCAGAGAGCTGTGTAAGGACATCAGGGATAAAATTGTAGACCTGCACAAGGCTGGGATGGGCTACAGGACAATAGGCAAGCAGCTTGGTGAGAAGGAAACAACTGTTGGCGCAATTATTAGAAAATGGAAGAAGTTCAAGATGACGGTCAATCACCCTCGGTCTGGGGCTCCATGCAAGATTTCACCTCGTGGGGCATCAATGATCATGAGGAAGGTGAGGGATCAGCCCAGAACTACACGGCAGGACCTGGTCAATGACCTGAAGAGAGCTGGGACCACAGTCTCAAAGAAAACCATTAGTAACACACTACGCCGTCATGGATTAAAATCCTGCAGCGCACGCAAGGTCCCCCTGCTTAAGCCAGTGCATGTCCAGGCCCGTCTGAAGTTTGCCAATGACCATCTGGATGATCCAGAGGAGGAATGGGAGAAGGTCATGTGGTCTGATGAGACAAAAATAGAGCTTTTTGGTCTAACTCCACTCGCCGTGTTTGGAGGAAGAAGAAGTATGAGTACAACCCCAAGAACACCATCCCAACCGTGAAGCATGGAGGTGGAAACATCATTCTTTGGGGATGCTTTTCTGCAAAGGGGACAGGACGACTGCACCGTATTGAGGGGAGGATGGATGGGGCCATGTATCGCGAGATCTTGGCCAACAACCTCCTTCCCTCAGTAAGAGCATTGAAGATGGGTCGTGGCTGGGTCTTCCAGCATGACAACGACACGAAGCACACAGCCATGGCAACTAAGGAGTGGCTCCGTAAGAAGCATCTCAAGGTCCTGGAGTGGCCTAGCCAGTCTCCAGACCTGAACCCAATAGAAAATCTTTGGAGGGAGCTGAAAGTCCGTATTGCCCAGCGACAGCCCCGAAACCTGAAGGATCTGGAGAAGATCTGTAGGGAGGAGTGGGCCAAAATCCCTGCTGCAGTGTGTGCAAACCTAGTCAAGAACTACAGGAAATGTATGATCTCTGTAATTGCAAACAAAGGTTTCTGTACCAAATATTAAGTTCTGCTTTTCTGATGTATCAAATACTTATGTCATGCAATAAAATGCAAATTAATTACTTAAAAATCATACAATGTGATTTTCTGGATTTTTGTTTTAGATTCCGTCTCTCATAGTTGAAGTGTACCTATGATAAAAATTACAGACCTCTACATGCTTTGTAAGTAGGAAAACCTGCAAAATCGGCAGTGTATCAAATACTTGTTCTCCCCACTGTATATACCAATTATATATTATATGTAACAGGCAGTCTACTTTATTATTTAAATATTGGAAAAAATGTGGGCTACAGAGAAATAGAATAGTGCAATTTGAGGCCATATGGCATAGAGTGTTACAAGCACTGGAAATGCCCAAAGTATGACACATGTTAGAGTGAGACAAACAAGATGGGTATGGATGCGGTTGGAACATGTGGGTTCGAGCAGGTGTGATGTCACTGATGTTTGTTGGAATTTTTGGTCTATTATATTCTATCTATGTATGTTTTCTCTTGTTTGAAATATATATACAGTTGAAGTCGGAAGTTTACATACACTTAGGTTGGAGTCATTAAAACTGAAGATCTCGTACAACGCTGTATAATACTCCTTTAACAGAACAGCAAAAACTGGCTCTAACCAGAATAGAAAGGAGTGGGAGGCCCCGGTGCACAACTGAGCAAGAGGACAAGTACATTACAGTGTCTAGTTTGAGAAACAGATGCCTCACAAGTCCTCAACTGGCAGCTTAATTAAATGGTACACGCACAACACCAGTCTCAAAGTCAACAGTGAAGATGCAACTCTGGGACGCTGGCTTTCTAGGCAGAGTTCCTCTGTCTAGTCAGTGTCCGTGTTCTTTTGCCCATCTTAATCTTTTATTTTTATTGGCCAGTCTGAGATATTGCTTTTTCTATGCAACTCTGTCTAGAAGGCCAGCATCCCGGAGTCACCTCTTCACTGTTGAAGTTGAGACTTGTGTTTTGCGGGTACTATTTAACCTGTCTAGGACTGGGGTTCCGCTAGCGGAATAAACAATAAATGACAATAAATGACTGAAAAGTTCCATAAAGCCCATCATTTAGCCACTTGTTGTTAGCATGTTCAGCCCAGGAATCCATTTTCATGACGCACGAGCAATCCCTCCATACAAAAACTCAAAAAGTTCCGTTACAGGTCGTAGAAACAGGTCAAATGATGTATGCAATCCATATTTAGTATGTGTTTTACATTAATCATCAATAAGGATCCAACCGGAGAATTTCATTGTCTGAAGAAAGAGCATTGGAACGAGAGCACTCTCTCTCGTGAGCGCGCCAAAAGAGACTGAAAGTTTCTGACGACCACTCAGTAAAATAGCTCCTATGAGCCCCTCCTTTATAGTAGAATCATATAACTAAAATCTAAAGACGGTGCCATCTAGTGGAAGCCCTAGGAAGTGTTTGCTCATCCATAACTAGAAGGGGTATCATTTGAAAATCGAGTTCTCACTTCCTGTTTTGACCTCTTCTCAGGTTTTTGTCTGCCAAATGAGTTCTGTTATACTTACAGACATAATTCAAACAGTTTTAGAAACTTCAGAGTGTTTTCTATACAATAGTAATAATAATATGCATGTATTACCTTCTGGGACAGAGTAGGAGGAAATTCCGTTTGGGCACGCAATTTGTTCAAAGTCGAAATGCTGCCCCCTATCCCGATTAAGTTTTAATGTGATTTTCTTTCAAAAACAAGGACATTTCTAAGTGACCCCAAACTTTTGAATGATAGTGTGTATACTGTATATACCCTATATACATATACAGTACCAGTCAAAAGTTTGGACACACCACCTCAATCAAAGTTTTTTCTTTATTTTTTACTATTTTCTACATTGTAGAATAATAGTGAAGACATCAAAATTATAAAATAACACTTTAAATAATTTAGTAACCAAAAAAGTGTTGAACAATTCAAAATATATTTTATATTGTAGATTCTTTAAAGTAGCCACCCATTGCCTTGATGACAGCTTTGCACACGCTTGGTATTCTCTCAACCAGCTTCATCTTGAAGGAGTTCCCACATGCTGAGCACTTGTTGGCTGCTTTTCCTTCACTTCGCAGTCCAACTCATCCCAAACCATCTCAATTGGGTTGAGGTTGGGGGATTGTGGAGGCCAGGTCATCTGATGCAGCTCTCCATCACTCTCCTTCTTGGTCAAATAGCCCTTATACAGTCTGGAGGTGTGATGGGTCGTGGTCCTGTTGAAAAACAAATGATAGTCCACTAAGCGCAAACCAGATGGGATGGCATATTGCTGCAGAATGCTGTGGTAGCCATGCTGGTTAAGTGTGCCTTGAATTCTAAATAAATCACTGACAGTGTCACCAGCAAAGCACCCCTACACCATCACACCATGCTTAACGGTGGGAACCACACATGCAGAGATCATCTGTTCACCTACTCTGTATCTCACAAAGACACAGGGGTTGGATCCAAAAATCTCTAATTTTGACTCATCAGACCAAAGGACAGATTTCCATCAGTCTATTGTCCATTGCTCGTGTTTCTTGGCCCAAGCAAGTCTCTTCTTCTTATTGGTGTCCTTTAGTGGTGATTTCTTTGCAGCAATTCGACCATGAAGGCCTGATTCACACAGTCTCCTCTGAACAGTTGATTTTGAGATGTGTCTGTTACTGTTACATATATTTGGGGCTGGTAACTACAATGGAACTTATCCTCTGCAGCAGAGGTAACTCTGGTTCTTCCTTTTTGAGATGCAGTGCCTTAGACCGCTGCGCCACTCAGGATCCCCCAATATGGACTTGGTCTTTCACCAAATAGGGCTATACTCTGTGTACCAACCCTTCTGTATACCAACAGCACTTATTGGCTCAAATGCATTAAGAGGAAAGCAATTCCACAAATGTACTTGTCCAAGGCACACCTGTTAATTGAAATGCATTTCAGGTGACTACCCCATGAAGCTGGTTGAGAGAATGCCAAGAGTGTGCAAAGCTCTCATCAAGGCAAAGGGTTGCTGTATATATATACAGTGGGGAGAACAAGTATTTGATACACTGCCGATTTTGCAGGTTTTCCTACTTACAACGCATGTAGAGGTCTGTAATTTTTATCATAGGTACACTTCAACTGTGAGAGACGGAATCTAAAACAAAAATCCAGAAAATCACATTGTATAATTTTTAAGTAATTAATTTGCATTTTATTGCATGACATAAGTATTTGATACATCAGAAAAGCAGATCTTAATATTTGGTACAGAAACCTCTGTTTGCAAATACACAGATCAAACGTTTCCTGTAGTTCTTGACCAGGTTTGCACACACTGCAGCAGGGATTTTGGCCCACTCCTCCATACAGACCTTCTCCAGATCCTTCAGGTTTCGGTGCTGGCGCTGGGCAATACGGACTTTCAGCTCCCTCCAAAGATTTTCTATTGGGTTCAGGTCTGGAGACTGGCTAGGCCACTCCAGGACCTTGAGATGCTTCTTACGGAGCCACTCCTTAGTTTCCCTGGCTGTGTGTTTCGGGTCGTTGTCATGCTGGAAGACCCAGCCACGACCCATCTTCAATGCTCTTACTGAGGGAAGGAGGTTGTTGGCCAAGATCTCGCGATACATGGCCCCATCCATCCTCCCCTCAATACGGTGCAGTCGTCCTGTCCCCTTTGCAGAAAAGCATCCCCAAAGAATGATGTTTCCACCTCCACGCTTCACGGTTGGGATGGTGTTCTTGGGGTTGTACTCATCCTTCTTCTTCCTCCAAACACGTCGAGTGGAGTTTAGACCAAAAAGCTCAATTTTTGTCTCATCAGACCACATGACCTTCTCCCATTCTTCCTCTGGATCATCCAGATGGTCATTGGCAAACTTCAGACGGGCCTGGACATGCCCTGGCTTGAGCAGGGGGACCTTGCGTGCGCTGCAGGATTTTAATCCATGACGGCGTAGTGTGTTACTAATGGTTTTCTTTGAGACTGTGGTCCCAGCTCTCTTCAGGTCATTGACCAGGTCCTGCCGTGTAGTTCTGGGCTGATCCCTCACATTCCTCATGATCATTGATGCCCCACGAGGTGAGATCTTGCATGGAGCCCCAGACCGAGGGTGATTGACCGTCATCTTGAACTTCTTCCATTTTCTAATAATTGTGCCAACAGTTGTTGCCTTCTCACCAAGCTGCTTGCCTATTGTCCTGTAGCCCATCCCAGCCTTGTGCAGGTCTACAATTTTATCCCTGATGTCCTTACACAGCTCTCTGGTCTTGGCCATTGTGGAGAGGTTGGAGTCTGTTTGATTGAGTGTGTGGACAGGTGTCTTTTATACAGGTAACGAGTTCAAACAGGTGCAGTTAATACAGGTAATGAGTGGAGAACAGGAGGGCTTCTTAAAGAAAAACTAACAGTCTGTGAGAGCCGGAATTCTTACTGGTTGGTAGGTGATCAAATACTTATGTCATGCAATAAAATGCAAATTAATTACTTAAAAATTATACAATGTGATTTTCTGGATTTTTGTTTTAGATTCCGTCTCTCACAGTTGAAGTGTACCTATGATAAAAATTACAGACCTCTACATGCTTTGTAAGTAGGAAAACTTGCAAAATCGGCAGTGTATCAAATACTTGTTCTCCCCACTGTATATATACACACCTCCCTGACCAAGGCCATTCTCCCCCGATTGCTCAGTTTGGCCAGCGGCCAGCACTAGGAAGAGTCTTGGTGGTTCCAAAATTCTTCCATTTAAGAATGATGTAGGCCACTGTGTTCTTGGGGACCTTCAAAGCTGCAGAAATGTTTTGGTATCCTTCACCAGATCTGTTCCTCGAAACAATCCTGTCCCGGTACTCTACGGACAACTCCTTTGACCTCATGGCTTGGTTTTTGCCCCTACATGCACTGTCAACTGTGGGACCTTTGTGTGCCTTTCCAAATCATGTCCAATCAGTTGAATTTACCACAGGTGGACTCCAGTCAAGTTGTAGAAATATCTCAAGGATGATCAATGAAAACAGGACGCACCTGAGCATCGAGTCTCATAACAAAGGGTTTGAATACTTATGTAAATAGCCTATTTCTGAATAAAAAATAATAATAATTTGCAAAAATGTCTAAAACTGTTTTCGCTTTGTCATCATGGGGCATTGTGTATAGATTGATGTTGACATTTTTTAATGTTATCAATTTTAGAATAAGGCTGTAACGTAACAAAATGTGGAAAAAGGGAAGGGGTCTGTATACTGTAGGGCAGGGATCTCCAGCTGGCAGCATGCGGCTGATTTTATCTGCCCCCCCAAGTTTTATGAGTAAAAAATGTAATAAATGTATTATTTTTTAATGTTGGATAGGAAAGACTGTAAAAACACCAGCAAATCAGCTTCAAGTGATTTTAATTGAGCAAATATGTTCCATAGTATTCCCACACATAATAGAGAGATACTGAATGTGATCGTATACAAATGTACTCGAGGTTTGAATTGATTATGTTTTAGTCAAATATTATATTTGTTTGGGCTATATGTTCCGGTCCCCTGACCATTCACTCAATAAAGAAATCGGCCATCAACCTAGTTGATGATCCCTGCTGTAATGCAATAGGCTGTATGATCAGCAACCCCAGATAACTTATCCTAGCAATGTCAATGACACCACCAATACAATACTGCCAAGTAATAGAAATAGCAACACAGTTGGAAATCACAATTTCAGATAATAGATGCCTATACTGTTATCAAAGTAATTATTGTTGTATGATGCATGTGAATGGTGAATAATGCATCAGAGACAATTCCAACACAGTTCAATATTACAGCTACAGTCCTATCATTACCTGTATGTTCTGAAAGAGTGCAGAATGTTCTGTCCATGAGGCAGCGACAATCATGTATAAAGAATCATGATGAGAATGTCGTCTTTGTTTCCCTTTTTCCAACATAAGCATTCACGCAGAGCATTACCACAGTTGCTTCACAACTGTAATTGAGCCTGCCATAAAGGTCTGGTTAAATGTTGTGATGACATAAGATCTATGGATGACTCAAATCAAGTCCTCTTTGCTGCAAAGAGATGTCCTCCTAGAAGCTCCTCATTTCATTCCTCTTCCTGCGCATACACATACAGCCTGTTAGCATAGTTCCTATGAGACCTTTGAACAATTCATGTAAAATATGTTAATAGTAAAAAAAAAAGAAGATATATGCAAATCAATACAGCATTTAGAAAATGCTAATAAAACTTCATCAGGAAATGTATGGACTTGCAATATGGAGGGGGAGGGGTAAAAAACTATTACGAGGACATTAAGTGGTAATGACTGCTCTAGAGACAGGAGAAAGGACGGCTTCTCCCCTCACCTCATCCCCAACACAGCACGCTATCTCCCCGAAGAAGCACACAATTAATTTACCATGGAAAGTTGAGACTTGGGCAAGCGTGAATTTGAACATTTACTGTAATCCTGGAAGAGCGGTGCTGGAGAGGTGGGCATGCTTATGAATGCAAATGTAGGACAGGTTCCGCAGGGACTTGGCTTACGCTTCTGTTAAAGTGAGTGCCTAATGACAGATTGGTAACCCTGGTAAAATCATAACTTTCTATGCAATTCTGGGTCACAAACATAATAGCCGTTTTAGCTCACAGTGAGTCATGGTTGCTGATTGACTGGGTTAGGTTAAACTTTCAATTTGGTCATTCATTTTATTTTTTTCTCACATTTTCATGGGCCCAGAGGGCTTTTTAATCTATTTAATGCCTATACCTTATCTGGTATCCTTTGCTGTTCTGTAGAAACTGGCTTTTTAAATCATCCAATAACTTACTCCAAAGGCATACATCTTTAATAGTTCATAGTATCTGCAGGCCCATATTGGCAAAAGAAACAGCATGTCATTCCTGGTAATATTTTACGATAAACTTTGAATTGAGTGCGTTTTTATTGATCATTTTGACATTGCACAGTAATTTCACACTGTCTCGAATGTCAGCAACAACAAAAAATATTCCTGTTTGTAACAACAGTGTTTTCTCATGCAATATGGTGACACCTGTCTCAATGAAAACATTACTCTGATCTCATGTCTTACTGATTATTTCCTTTGGGGAGGCATTCTATGTGAAAATGTCTGAATGAAGGTCATAGTCAGAAAAATAAACCCTGACATCATTATTGAAAAATGGTGTCTAGGAGGTTGATGTAGAATGGGAACAGAAAAGGGAGAATATAGCTAATTCTCTTGGGGTACTCTTAATCATAGCATGATTCCAACTGTAATTCTGCCAAAAGAATTGCAGAAGAACAATTAACATGTATTCTGGCAGAGGAGGAATGGGAGAACCGATGATGATTTTCTCCTGTGATCATAGCTAAGAGCATTGGCATACAAGTGATCCTATAACCTCATTCAGTGATGTGCCTCCTGTCTGACACATATACTGTAGGATCCCCCCCCCCCTGCCTGACACCAACAGCTCTTACCATAACATCATAAGGTACTGTGAAAACGTGTTCTTGATTTTTCAATACAGTTGAAGTCGGAAGTTTACATACACTTAGGTTGGAGTCATTAAAACTTGTTTTTCAACTACTCCACTAATTTCTTGTTAACAAACTATAGTTTTGGCAATTCGGTTAGGACATCTACTTTGTGCATGACACAAGTAATTTTTCCAACAATTGTTTACAGACAGATTATTTCACTTATAATTCACTGTATCACAATTCCAGTGGGTCAGAAGTTTACATACTGTGACTGTGCCTTTAACCAGCTTGGAAAATTCCAGAAAATGATGTCATGGCTTTAGAAGCTTCTGATAGGCTAATTGACATCATTTGAGTCAATTGGAGGTGTACCTGTGGATGTATTTCAAGGCCTACCTTCAAACTCAGTGCCTCTTTGCTTGACATTATGGGAAAATCAAAAGAAATCAGCCAAGAAAATTTGTAGACCTCCACAACTCTGGTTCATCCTTGGGAGCAATTTCCAAACGCCTGAAGGTATCACGTTCATCTGTACAAACAATAGTACGCAAGTATAAACACCAAGCAGCCGTCATACCGCTCAGGAAGGAGACGCGTTCTGTCTCCTAGAGATGAACGTACTTTGGTGCGAAAAGTGCAAATCAATCCCAGAACAACACCAAAGGACCTTGTGAAGATGCTGGAGGAAACACGTACAAAAGTATCTATTTCCACAGTAAAACGAATCCTATATCGACATAACCTGAAAGGCCGCTCAGCAAGGAAGACGCCACTGCTCCAAAACCCCCATAAAAAAGCCAGACTATGGTTTGCAACTTCACATGGGGACAAAGATCGTACCTTTTGGAGAAATGTCCTCTGGTCTGATGAAACAAAAATAGAACTGTTTGGCCATAAGAACACCATCCCAACCGTGAAGCACGGGGGTGGCAGCATCATGTTATTGTGCTTTGTTGTAGGAGGAACCGGTGCACTTCACAAAATAGATGGCATCACGAGGCAGGAAAATTATGTGGATATATTGAAGCAACATCTCAAGACATCAGTCAGGAAGTTAAAACTTGGTTGCAAATGGGTCTTCCAAATGGACAATGACCCCAAGCATACTTCCAAAGTTGTGGCAAAATGGCTTAAAGACAACAGTCAAGGTATTGGAGTGGCCATCACAAAGCCCTAACCTCAATCCTATAGACAATTTGTGGGCAAAACTGAAAAAACATGTGCGAGCAAGGAGGCCTACAAACCTGACTCAGTTACACCAGCTCTGTCAGGAGGAATGGGCCAAAATTCACCCAACTTATTGTGGGAAGCTTGTGGAAGGCTACCCGAAATGTTTGACCAAAGTTAAACAATTTAAAGGCAATGCTACCAAATACTAATTGAGTGTATGTAAACTTCTGACCCACTGGGAATGTGATGAAAGAAATAAAAGCTGAAATAAATCATTCTCTCTACTATTATTCTGACATTTCACATTCTTAAAATAAAGCGGTGATCCTAACTGACCTAAGACAGGGAATTTTTACTGGAATTAAATGTCAGGAATTGTGAAAAGCTGAGTTCAAATGTATTTGGCTAAGGTGTATGTAAACTTCCGACTTCAACTGTACACTACCATTCAAAAGTTTGGGGTCACTTACAAATGTCCTTGTTTTTGAAAGAAAAGCACATTTTTTTGTCCATTAAAATAACATCAAATTGATCAGAAATAAGATGAAATGATTAGAAATTAGATGGATTATATGTGTGTAGTTTGTATGCCTTTTTATGAATATCAGAAATGTTCTTGTTCTGAATGATGCTCATGTGTATGACATTTGTCTCATGTTCGTCATCGGTGTTTCTCGTGATTGGCTGTTGTCACACCACATAGTTCCACCTAGTTTAGGTGAAGAACCCGTTTATGACATGAATGGCTTCTTTCTACATCGGCACTGTTCATCAGGGGATTATTGTGATTTTACAAAAGATGATGTAATGGAGCCTCTACCCCAGAGCATGTTTAATTAATCAAGGTTACACAGCTTGCAGACAAGAAGCATTCCTCGTTTTTATGCATGGCTTGTGGTGCCGCCAACCTCCGTCATGATTACTGTGTTTCCAGATGAACCAGCCTGGCTGCCTCCCTGTGGGCCAGTCCAGTGCAGGCCCCTCTGATTGGCATGGCTCTATCCCTCTGCACCAAAAGTGATGCAAAACCTGGCCCCTTGCAGGTCGCAGCCTTATTAAAAGTTAATTTCATTTCTACTAGCAACCTGCTAAGAGGGTGATTTGTTGCTTGTGTTGTATGCTTCTTAGAGGGATTGTATATTTGCTTCAGTGACTCCCAGTCTTAATTTGCGGCCTATTCAGGATTCTAAACGCAGCTTTGAATGACATGGCAACAAAGTTGATGAGGAGCATTCGGATGATAAATGTGAAGTTTGAAAGCTGGTGTTTTAATTTTCCTGGATGCCATATCCGACAGGGTAAACGAGTTACAGCGCAAGAGGATAGCATGTGACTGGAGTGACATGAAAGATCTGAGTAATCTGTCTTCAAAGATTACCCAACGGAAGGACATTTAGACAGGTACTCTTGTCAAGGCAATGGCACTAACATACACAGCCGGGTTGTTTGTTTACCTGGGTGTCTTGTTTGTATTCTCAGCAGCAATCTTTCTTCGAAGATGATCGCGTCGCAGAATGTTGTCAGCCAAACTAGCTAATTGAAATATGCTTCATCTGTAAAGAGAGAAAAAAAAATGTAATGTACAATTCCAGAATTCTATTCTGTGGGCTGACAAAATTGACTAGAGCCAAGCTCTGATGTCAGGCACTTATCTTGCATGCTTGCATCACATCACTCCCCTACTTCGGGGGTGGACTCCCACTGGGGTTATTTATCCACTGATCTGGTATTTTCTTTTTGTCTCACCTGAGAACCACACCGCAGGACAGAAAGCGAGCTTAATAAACAGGTCACTGTCTGGACAGGAGGTGCATACTGAGCCATACATTCTCAGAGAGATTTAGAGATGAGGGAGGTGAGGGGAGAGAGTGTAATACACAGGAGAGAGACAAATAAATATACTGCATATACGTATATACACAGCCAAGTTAAACAATTTAAAGGCAATGCTACCAAATACTAATTGAGTGTATGTAAACTTCTGACCCACTGGGAATGTGATGAAAGAAATAAAAGCTGACAAATCATTCTCTCTACTATTATTCTGACGTTTCACATTCTTAAAATAAAGTGGTGATCCTAACTGACTTAAGACAGGGAATTTGTACTTGGATTAAATGTCAGGAATTTTGAAAAACTGAGTTTAAATGTATTTGGCTAAGGTGTATGTAAACTTCCGACTTCAACTGTACACTACCGTTCAAAAGTTTGGGGTCACTTAGAAATGTCCTTGTTTTTGAAAGAAAAGCAAAAAATGGATCAGAAATACAGTGTAGACATTGTTCCTGTTGTAAATGACTATTGTAGCTGGAAACGGCAGATTTGTAATGGAATATCTACATAGGCATACAGAGGCACATTATCAGCAACCATCAGTCCTGTGATCCAATGGCACGTTGTGTTAGCTAATCCAAGTTTATCATTTTAAAAGGCCAATTGATCATTAGAAAACCCTTTTGCACCAGGGCCTCCCATTCCTCTTTATATTCTGGTTAGAGACAGTTTGAGCTGTTCTGTGAAGGGAGTAGTACACAGCGTTGTACGAGATCTTCAGTTTCTTGGCAATTTCTCGCATGGAATAGCCTTCATTTCTTAGAACAAGAATAGACAGACAAGTTTCAGAAGAAAGTACTTTGTTTCTGGACATTTTGAGCCTGTAATCAAACCCACAAATGCTGATGCTCCAGATACTCAACTAGTCTAAAGAAGGCCAGTTTTATCGCTTCTTTAATCAGGACAACAGTTTTCAGTTGTGCTAACATAATTGCAAAAGGGTTTTCTAATGATCAATTAGCCTTTTATAATGATACACTTGGATTAGCTAACACAACGTACCATTGGAACACAGGAGTGATGGTTGCTGATAATGGGCCTCTGTACGCCTATGTAAACATTCCATAAAAAAATATGCCGTTTCCAGCTACGGTAATCATTTACAACATTAACAATGTCTACTCTGTATTTCTGATCAATTTGATGTTATTTTAATGGACAAAAAATGTTATTTTCTTTAAAAAACAAGGACATTTCTAAGTGACCCCAAACTTTTGAACGGTAGTGTATGCCATTTAGCAGACGCTTTTATCCAAAGCGACATACAGTCACGTGTGCATACATTTTACGTATGGGTGGTCCCGGGAATCTAACCCTCTATCCTGGCATTACAAGCACCATGCTCTACCAACTGAGCTACAAAGGACCAAGAAAGAGAGGCATACTGATGGAGCACAAGGGAAAAGCAGCCTGTGTCTGTATTACATGAGGCTGTGCAGAGGTGTCTGGTAATGATATTGACCCTTGGTGTTGCAGGCGCATGAAGCCTGGTGGGCTGGCTGATGATAGGGACAGCATATAAACTCGGCTGGTGAACAAAGCTCTTCCCCTTGGAGACAGGGTGGGATGAGGGGGAGGATGGGGTACACATCAGGTTCGTCATTATACCTCTGCAGTGAGGCAGAACATGAGCAGGCAGTGGGGGGAGCCAGACAGCCACCACCACCACACCAACTTCAGCTTAATCCTGGGTAGCTGGAATGGGATAGAATTAGACAGATTGACAGCTCTGTCCCTGTGCCTTCTCTTTCCAAGTTCTCTACAGTGACACCTGCGAGATAAGCCTGGGATCTCCCCCTCCCCTCCCCTCCGCCCACAGGGGCAATATCGCTATCCACTATCCTCCTCTCGGCTCTATTCAGCATACATTTCCCTTTACCCTGTCAATGAGCACACATCACTCCAAACAGCAACCGTCTAAAGCATTTCCCCCTGGCATGTCCAGATTAAAACAAAAGTTCCAAATAATTGAGCCTGTCCCATTGGGTGTCATTCATTCTTTGAGGTTCCATCTGCAGTCCTGGCAGGTGCCTTGTGATGAGAGACACAAACCACCAGCTGTTATCTCTCAATGATGTGCTGGAATTACCCAGCAATAAGACCCTGATCACCACAGCTAAAATAGTATTTTTATATATTTATATGGTCGACCTTCTATGGGTATATTCGGAGGTTGTATTGTGAACCGAACATGCTGTTTTAGTGGATGTACGGAATGTATCAAAAGCCTTGTCTCCTTGGAATGGATGGTTATTTACATTGCATTATGCCCAACGTGATGTAAAACACTCAGGCTACAGGATAAATTATGTTAACGTGACAGAGCAGCACATTATGGAATATTGAATAATTTAACATAGGAAAGTATGTCAGTACAATTACACAGACCTGCAGGTACTGAGTGGAAGGAGTTAAGAATAGGCTAAATAAACGTCATATTTGTCTGAATAAATAGTGCACATTATGTCTAATGGGATATCTCATTATTCTTCTGTAAATATGATTTCTTAGCATATTACTGTAAATTGCTCTGTCGAATACATAACTCAAATATGAATTTAAAAAAATATATATAGAAAACTAACTAACAACAGCCATCTCAATCAGACACCATTAGCTATGAAATGAAAAATACATGAACATCTCTTAATGCAGATGAGAATCGAGTGACAGCCTAGTTAATATGCTTTGGTAATACGTGGATCAATTGATTGTGTGTTAAGGTTCATGCTAAACCCATTGTTGAAGCTCTTAGCTCTCAATGTAATGCTTTACTCCATTAGCTCACTCAGCACTTTAAACATTGATAGAAGAACAGCCCTGCTTTGATCTAACAGTTCTGGCCTGATGTTTCATCAATAACTGGCATTTTGTAAACTAGGTTAGGTGAGGCAACAAAGGTTGAACTTTGACAAACGCCTGAAATGACTCTTCTTTTATGAAAGGAATTTAAATCATTGACCTCTGGGAAAAAAATCTTCATAATATTTCTTCAAGTAAAGAAAAGTGGATTGTCTTCACAAAAAAAATATTATCAACATATTTTCAACAGTTAGCATTTTTCCTTGCCCGCTGCAAATTTTACCCTGAATACACATTTCTCGCATGGGAAGCAATTCTACAGTAGATATCCATACCTACATTTCATGCTGGACATGAAATCTAGACGCATGATGACTGCAGAGAGACTATTCTCCCTGCTAAGGCTAATGTGGTTGTCTGTGGTGTGCAACAGTAACATTCATCTAGGTGTTGTCATTGCTTGAGGCTCTGTTTGTATTTATTCCGCTGCCTCTACAACAATTGGAAGGATACCACTGCAGCATAATGCCACACAGATTGCGCATACTCCACTCACTGATAGGAAAACTAAGTGAGAGAGGCGGTCGGTGACAGCTGTAATCTGTTTATACCTACGGTCAGCAGCTCCCCTGCTCATGTGCTGTGAAGGGCCTTGCCACATCTCTAATGTGGGCCATAGCATCCACAGACATACGCTTTACACACGTATATACACGCTGTATACTCTCTCACACACACACACACACACACACACACACACACACACACACACACACACACACACACACACACACACACACACACACACACACACACACACACACACACACACACACACACACAGACACACACACACAAAGACACACACACACACACACAGACACACACACACAAAGACACACACAAAGACACACAGTCACACACATTTAAATAGGCCGTGGGAGATACTCAGTGCCTGGTTTACAGTCCTCTCGTGAACATACTTTTCTTCCCACACCTCCACACAAGACCACATCCATATGAACAAGGGGCTTATGTGTAGGAGCACCATTAGAGCATGACTGACCCCAGCTGATAAAAGTTGGATAAGGGGGATTTCTAAAGAGGGATTGTGACAAAACAAATCCTTTAACATCTAAATGGGAACTACCCATGTCATCTGTCTCACTCATCAACTGTCACACTGATTTACTCACCCACTGCCCCTCACTACTGGCCACATTCTATGTTCTGGATCTTAAACAGACCCAGTCTCTGCTCTTTGAATATCAGCCTACTGTTACCTATCTTTAGGCATAGCAATGGGCTCTGTGGCACTCTGAGTGATGCAATCCCATTCAATACCTGTGTTTGTCTATAAAATATCATGTTTTTACATATTTAACTCCTGCATCTGTCAAGGAATGTGTCATTCAAGAAGGCTGAATTACAATCTAGTTGAGGTAATTAGTTTGTGAATAGTTTTTATAGGCCTTGTGCTAGATCAATTACTGATAGAATGTTACGCCCCAGGCCTTTTCTACAGGTTAAACCTATTAAAGACAGATAATGACTAATAATAAGTATTTCATGAATCATGTAACTGATACCACAGAACACCCTTGTTCCTGAAGCAATCCTATCTGAAGCTATATCTCCACATGAGAGTCATTTCATCTGTGGTTTTAGTTACGTTGAAATGTGGTTTCTCTCAAACTTGATTTTTGAACAGGTCGTCGGATGAGCAAGCCTACTAGGTTGGAAAATGACCTATCAGAGGGAGGCCCATGTTTGGTCCCAATTCAGAGGCAGATTTACACTTATTTGATTGCCTTTCAATAGCTGATGGCTTTTGCCACAGATGACCAAAGCACCATAATATGATGAGCTGTTTTGAATCTAAATGGCCAGCAATCATTTTTTACAGCAAACAATTTTGCCTCTCTCTTTCCCTTAACAGGGTCAGATGAAGAGGGAAAATCTAAAGATGGATGTGTGGTGCAATATTTTTGAAGCAGCTGTTAAAGCAACGATCAAGAAAGAGAGATGGGTCATGTTGGCCAGTCGCTGGAGGAAGAAGAGGAGAAATCAGAAGCAGTTCAGCTGTACCATAGAGTTCCCTAAAAAACATAGTATTACTCTCGTTGAAATGTGTGATATGGATTTCTAAATACACTTCTATCCCCTTTATAAGTGCACACCTATAGCATGATAGAACTGCAGTAAATCCATGTTCTGGGTACTTCAATAAATCACTCCAACACATCTTCGATTGGAATGTTATGAGGAGAAGAGATATCATGGTGATGTTCTTGAAGGGTCCTTTCCTTGATGAGAAAAGGCTTGTTGTTGCAAACTGGCGGATAAAGCCACCTGCCATTCTACTGGGAGAGACCATGTAATGATCAATACACGCGACTATTGGATCAGACAATGTAATTACCTGCGTGGGATCAATATATGGTGAGTAAATGTTCTTTCCCTTTGCTGTTTTCATCTGAATACAGAAAGCATCTCTGTGACAATGGTGCTATTGAGCTGTATTGAAAGAATAAAATATAGAATTACCACAGCTGCACAGGAGGTTGGTGGCACCTTAGGACAGCTCGTGGTAATGGCTGGAGCGGTATAAGTGGAATGGTATCAAATACATCAAACGCATGGTTTCCAGATGTTTGATGCCATTCCATTCATTCCGTTCCAGCTTTTATTATGAGCCGTCCTCCCCTCAGCAGCCTCCACTGCACAGCTGTAAGTCCCTCGAAGAATGACGACAATATGATGGCTGATGATTTTCCCATTAGTTGAAATAATAGCTGCTAGCACAAAATACTGTATATAGTACGTCTACATTTACGTCTACATGTTTATTTTCACAACAGCCCACCGATCAAACAAAGCCACTCATTAGTGATTCTTTGTGCACGTTTATGCATGTGAATGATTAATATTACAATTTATGGCAATATATTGAAATGCATACCTGGGAGATCACAACTGAGAGTGTGACCGGGTGTGATTCATGGCAGTGAGTTCTAGGTCTAATCTGAGCTATACTACAGTTCAGCTAAATTATTATAAACTAATCTGCAGGCGACTGACCATACATGGCCTGCCTTGCATTTACAACAAACAGTTCGGCCCTCTCATGCCCTTAGTTTTCTCTTTTGTAACAAAGTACGCTAGAAACTTAACAATGCTTTATTGCCCTTGTTGATAACTGAAGCAGTTGCATTGGATTTGATAATACCTGCTTGCTTGTGTGCGTCAGGCAGACCTGTGCAATAGCAGTCGCCACATCTCTTGCTTATTATCACCAGGCTGCTAGAGAACTGACAGGAAGTATATGCACACAGCAGGGAAACTCATGCTCTGTGAGAAATGCCTATAAGCAGTACCTCTTCCCAAAGGCATCTGAGGATTACTCAGATACTGGGAGGAATACATCCCACTGGATGATAAAGAGTGGTTTTGATCCTGTGTGTGAATGTCTACATTTGCACTTGTAGACAGAAAGAGAGAAGGAGGGTGATAGCCTGAGAAAGAGAGAGAGAGATTTATTGTTGTCTGTACACGCTTAAGAAGGGATATTTGAATTTGCAAATATGCAGGTTTTATTTTTTTAATTGAATGGTATCACAAGAAATAGCAAAACACACAGGCAAAGAAACGCAGGCACACACATAACCACACACATACTAATAACAGTACACAGCGTTATGAATAGAACTCATATAATATTTTCCATTAATATAAAATTAAAATTTCCTTGTTTTAGAAGCCTAGAGGTGCTCGATTTCCCTAAACTCCTCATCCCGAGCAGAGGTATGTCTTTACAAAAACCCAATTAAAGGAAATGAGGAATTAGGGAAAAGGCTTTATGGGATTTTTTTCTGATGGCTGCTGCCAACACCTTTAAACAGACTTCATGGAAATGGCCCTGTCGAACTCTGACCATGAGAGTGGCAGTAAACTGCAGGGTGAATTACAACCAGGTCACATTTGATATAAAAAAGTAAATTGCGTATTATCATTGCTTTACCAAAGCCTTCATTTGCTTACCATTTTACAATAAGTGTCCCTAATTGTTGCGTAGCACTTGCAATTATTGTATGCATTCAATTTGTGGAACAAACTAAACCTCTTCTCACTCTGTAATTATCATTTTAGATTGCTCAGTTATCTCAATTGTGAGTTCATTTGCAAGTCCTTGAAATTCGTGTATGCCACAAACATTTCTATCATGTTAAAGTACTATGTAACAATGTGTACCCACACTGTGTAGCTAAATACGTAAAGGTGTTAGGGATACGTATTACCTGTCAACTTGAGCACCCAGTGTTTACCTTATCTCTATTAATTGAATAGCAATTTCTAGCAAACCACATTTTTGATTTGATTCTATTTTCTGTCCCTTGCTCATGCCTAGTGTTTAGCTGGGTATTACATGGACATAGCTTATACACTCTTGGCACCCTGGGGGCCTACTGACACCGACTACACCAGAAGCAGGAAGGTTAATTTGCTGGCCAAGTTATCTGGAAGGCCACAGGCCAAGTATTAATTATGTATAGAGAGAGAGGTAGAGAGAGAGAGATATACACAACACAAGCTTCAAAGAAAATGCAACAGAGATGGCTGGCTGCTTTAATTATGACGTGTGGGTCCGTCTGTGGTGCTGGTTGTAGTTTATGGAGTGTGTTGCAGTTTTAAGTAGGATACATTTTGCCATATGTTAGCTGTCAGTCAAACTGTGCAAAAGTGAAACTGAAACTAACCTCTACAGTTAAGGTTAGGTATTCATGTTCAGTTGTTAAGGTACAGGTTAAAGGCCCAGTGCAGTGATTTTATGTCTTATATATATATATATATATATATATACATATTTCCACACTGGGAAATTGTGAAAATTATGATAATGCATTTTTAGAATAAGAGCTGTTTAAAAAGACTTCCTGAAATATCAGCTAGGTTTGGTGGGATGGAGTTTTGGCCTGCCTAGTGACATCACCAGATGTTCAATTAGGCAATAGACAAATAAGAAAGAGAGTTCCAAACCTCTCTGCCAATAACAACTTGTTTTCCGATTTCCTATACCCACTCAGACCACTCCAGGACATTACTAGCAAAAGTCTTGCTTGAGAAATTGCTCTTTGCTAAGAAGCTTATTTTTTTTTAAACCATTTTAAGTTAAAACAATCACAGTAAGGTACTTAATTGTTTCCCAGAAATTATTTGATATTGAGATAAAAACGATCTAAAAACTGAACAAAAATATGAACGCAACATGCATCAATTTCAACTATTTTACTGAGTTACAGTTCATATAAGGACATCAGTCAATTGAAATAAATAAATTAGACCCTAATCTATGGATTTCACATGACTGGGCAGGAGTGCAGCCATATGTGGGCCTGGGAGGGCATAGGCCCACCTACTTGGGAGCCACGCCCACCCACTGGGGAGCCGAGTCCAGCTAATCAGAATGAGTTTTTCCCCACAAAAGGACTTTATTACAGACAGAACTGATCCTCAGCCTCATCAAGCAGAAGAGAAAGGTCCATAGAGATTTTATCAGAACAAGAAGTTAACTGACTACAGAATCATATTAGACATCAACTCACCCTTCATAAACAGAAACATTGGATTGCCTTTTACTACCAGCTCGATACAGACACCAACCCCGGGACCTTCTGGCAAAAAATCTAAAACATTAACGGAGACAAAACCAACAATATCATACCTGTGTTGAAATCCCAAGACCAACTCGTAGAAGATAACAAAACAAAAGCAATAATATTCAGAAACCACCTACAAAATGTCCACTCTTGTCCTAATGACCCTCTCTTTGACCAAGAATGGAAAAACATTGTCAATAGAGAAATGTAGAAAACAATATTTACCTCGCACCTGACACCAGTAAACCATCCCCTCACCTGAGCTGTCACTATTGAAGAAACTAAGATTCATCCGGAAAAAATGAAAAACAAAGCATCTGGGGAAGACAACACTGACAGCACACTCATCAAACAAGCACCTGATGAATACCTGCCCCTCTTTTCTAACCTCTTCACCTCATGTCTCACCCACAGTAATTTTCCCCCTACCTTGGAAATCTGCAGTTGTTACAGTGATTCACAAATTCGGTAAAGACCCATACAACGTCACAAGCTACAGACCAATTAGCCTCCTTAGTCATGTTGGAAAGTTGTTTCAGAGAGTACTCGCCTAAAGACTGAGCAGCCACACTGAGGAAATGTGCCTTCTTGAAGTCCATCAGGCTGGCTTCAGAAAAACATGATCAACTATCGATAACATTCTAAGACTTTCAGAGGACATTCTCCGAAATGTCATATATCTTTGATATAGAAAAGGCATTTGACAAGATGTGGCACAATGGGTTGTGCTATCGACTTGCAGACTCCAATCTTAAACTACCACCTTCCATCAGAAACATCATCATAACTTCCTCCCTAAATGCACAATTAAAGTAAAGGTCTCCAAAGCAATATCCCCACCATTTACCCCTGAATCAGGCGTCCCAAGGCCACTACTCTTTCTGCTATACATATCAGACATCTATTACCCTCCACCCACCATAGGTCAAGTCTCACAGTTTGCTGACAACCTCTGCTACTGGTCCAGCTCCAAATGTCCTCAACGTGCTGCAAAAAACTCCATCAGTCTATTCAAGAGATTGTGACACACTCTAACATGTGGCACGAAAAGCTGAACCCACCAAAGACTGAATGTGTCTTCTTTACAAGGAGCACCAGCCCAAAAACAAAGACACCCATAGATCTCAAGCTTTATGGAAAAATAATACAATTAGTTCCTTGGAGTCACCTTTCAGAAGAACATGCTCTGGACAACACATATAGCGAACATACAGAGAGAGGGACGAAAAAAAGACTCTACCACTTAAAACTCTTGAAAATCTATATCAGCTATATCCAATCTCTCTATATCAGCTACATCCAATCCAAAACATAGCAATACAAATAGCCTAAAGACTACCAAGATACATCAGTAATCATTACACCCACAGCATATCTGGACTCACATCATTCAAAAAGACAGTCAGTCATTGGTCAGAAGTTCATCAATAGAGCCATCCATAACCCAACATTAAAGGAAGCTGTGGAAAAGGCCAGATAGACCACAGACACACTCATGTCCATAAACCTGAAACTAACCTAACATATCCCCCTATCCTCAACATAATCATGCAACTGACTCTAATCACACTTCACCATACTTTATTGTATTCAAAAAACGAATAAACAAATCATATACAGTATATATATTTTTAAACACCCCCCCCCACCCAAAATCTAAATAAAGTTTATTTTAAATAAAATCATGACGTGCATGAAAATATTTGAAGGTATTATTTTATGCCTGCTACAACAGCACCTTTAAATCCATTTAGACGGGGTGGATGCCTTGCTTTGACTACATGCTCCTTCCTTGCTCCTGGCCTGCCTTGCCTTTTCCACCAATCCAGGTGTTTTTATGGACAGAGCAGAAGCTCTGAGCTGTTCATTAGCTGCCCGGGTGGCTGGTCTCAGACGGCCCCGCAGGTGAAAAAGTCAGATGTGGTCCTTGGCTGGCGTGGTTACACGTGGTGGGCGGTTGTGTGGCCGGTTGGACGTTCTGCCAAATTCTCTAAAACAACATTGGAGGAGGCTTATGGTAGAGAAATTAACATTGAATTCTCTGGCAACAGTTCTGGTGGAAATTTCTGTTGTTACCATGCCAATTGCACGCTCCCTCAAAACTTGAGACGTCTGCGGTATTGTGTTGTGTGACAAAACTGAACATTTTAGAGTGTCCTTTTATTGGCCCCAGCACAAGGTGCACCTGTGTAATGACCATGCTGTTTTATCAGCTTGACATGCCACACCTGTCAGGTGGATGGGTTATCTTGGCAAAGGAGAAATGCTCAACAGTGATTTAAACAAATTTGTGTACAACATTTAAGAGAAATAAGCTTTTGTGTGTATCGAACATTTCTGGGATATTTTATTTCAGCTCATGAAACATGGGACCAACACTCTACATGTTGCGTTTATATCTTTGTTCAGTAATATATACAGTACCAGTCAAAAGTTTGGACATACTCATTCCAGGGGTTTTTCTTTATTTTACTATTTTCTACATTGTATAATAATAGTGAAGACATCAAAACTATGAAATAACAATCAATCATGTAGTAACCAACAAATCAAATATATTTAATATTTTAGATTCTTCAAAGTATCCACCCTTTGCTTTGATGACAACTTTGCACACTTTTGGCATTCTCTCAACCAGCTTCATGAAGTAGTCACCTGGAATTAATTTCAATTAACAGGTGTGCCTTGTTTAAAGTTAATTTGTGGAATTTCTTTCCTTCTTAATGTGTTTGAGCCAATCGGTTGGGTTGTGACAAGGTAGGGGTAGTATACAGAAGATAGCCCTATTTGTTAAAAGACCAAGTCCATATTATGGCAAGAACAGCTCAAATAAGCAAAGAAAAAAGAAAAATATACACACACACACACACACACACAAACAAAAACAAACAAATTCACACACTAAATAATATTATTTTAAGTCATTATTTAAACATTAATCTCTATGAAGACAACTGAACTTTATATTTAAAAGGTATACAGCTCAAAGCACTGAGATTTCGTTGGGGCTAGGTTGGCAAGAAATTAAAGGATCTCCTTTTGGCAGACCAAGTCTCTGTCATGAATACTTCCAATAGTCTGTCAGCTGTTCAGTTATTTAATCGGTGGAAGTTATGTAATACTCTCCCCCCTTGCTTACACAAGTAATGCCTCTGTGTAGGAGCTTAACCCAAATGCCTCTGATAGATACATTAATTTACTGTGCTCATCCCCATTTAAATCTGCTTGCAACACGATACAGATGCTTGGATGGTCAAAACAGATGCATTTAATTGTGTTTTACCTTAACATTTGGAAAACTAAAACAGGTTTGTTATTGCCTAAGAGCAAGGCATTCTGTACATCTAAACATCTTAACCTCTCTGGTACAAGTGGTACGGTAGCGTCCCACCTCGACAACAGCCAGTGAAATTGCAGGGCGCCAAATTCAAAACAACAGAAATCCCATAATTAAAATTCCAAACATTTCAAACATACAAGTATTATACACCATTTTAAAGATAAACTTCTTGTAAATCCAACCACAGTGTCCGATTTCAAAAAGGCTTTACGGAGAAAGCACACCATGCGATTATGTTAGGTCAGCCCCTAGTCACAGAAAACCATACAGCCATTTCCCAGCCAAGGAGTGGGCTCACAAAAGTCAGAAATAGCGATTAAATTAATCACTAACCTTTGATGATCTTCATCAGATGGCACTCACAGGACTTCATGTTACACAATAAATGTGTGTTTTGTTTGATAAAGTTCATCTTTATGTCCAAAAACCTCAGTTGAAATTGGCGCGTTATGTACAGTAATCATTGTCTCAAACAAACATCCGGTGAAAATGCAGAGAGCCACATCAAATTACAGAAATACTCATCATAAACATTGATGAAAGATACAAGTGTTTAACATACATTTAAAGATACACTTCTCCTTAATGCAACCACTGTGTCAGATTTCAAAAAGGCTTTACGGCGAAAGCATTTCACGCGATTATGTTAGGTCAGCGCCTAGCCACAAACCATACAGCCATTTTCCAACCAAGGAGAGGTGTTACAAAAGTCAGAAATAGCTTTAAAATTAATCACTTACCTTTGATGATCTTCATCTGGTGGCGCTCCCAGGTCTCCATGTTAGACAATAAATGTTCCTTTTGTTCGATAATGTCCCTCGTTATGTCCAAAAACCTCAGTTTTGTTGTTTGTTGATTCGTTAAGTTCAGAAAGGCACAATGCGCGCTCTCAACATCAAGACGAAAAGTTAAAAAAGTACAATAAAAGTTAGTAGAAACATGTCAAACGATGTTTAAAATCATTCCTCAGGTTGTTTTTGTCATAAATAATCAATGATATTTCAACCAGACAAAAGCTTCGTCAATAGAAAAGGAGAAACAAGAAAGGCACACTGGCTCATGTCTGGAAATGTCCACTGTGCACTCATTGAACGTGGTGTATCTCCCTCATTTTTCAGAGTAAAAGCCTGAAACAACGCCTAAAGACTGGCCACATGTAGAGGAAGCCATAGATATCGTGAACTGGGTCCTAAGTCTTTGTATGGTGGATAGGCTTTCAATGGAAAAACAGCCTTTCAAAATAATAGTACTTCCTGTTTGGATTTTCCTCAGGTTTTCGCCTGCCATATCAGTTCTGTTATACTCACAGACATTATTTTAACAGTTTTGGAAACTTTCTATCCATTTACATTTACATTTACATTTAAGTCATTTAGCAGACGCTCTTATCCAGAGCGACTTACAAATTGGTGCATTCACCTTATGATATCCAGTGGAACAACCACTTTACAATAGTGCATCTAACTCTTTTAAGGGGGGGGGGGGGTTAGAAGGATTACTTTATCCTATCCTAGGTATTCCTTAAAGAGGTGGGGTTTCAGGTGTCTCCGGAAGGTGGTGATTGACTCCGCTGACCTGGCGTCGTGAGGGAGTTTGTTCCACCATTGGGGTGCCAGAGCAGCGAACAGTTTTGACTGGGCTGAGCGGGAACTGTACTTCCTCAGAGGTAGGGAGGCGAGCAGGCCAGAGGTGGATGAACGCAGTGCCCTTGTTTGGGTGTAGGGCCTGATCAGAGCCTGAAGGTACGGAGGTGCCGTTCCCCTCACAGCTCCGTAGGCAAGCACCATGGTCTTGTAGCGGATGCGAGCTTCAACTGGAAGCCAGTGGAGAGAGCGGAGGAGCGGGGTGACGTGAGAGAACTTGGGAAAGTTGAACACCAGACGGGCTGCGGCGTTCTGGATGAGTTGTAGGGGTTTAATGGCACAGGCAGGGAGCCCAGCCAACAGCGAGTTGCAGTAATCCAGACGGGAGATGACAAGTGCCTGGATTAGGACCTGCGCCGCTTCCTGCGTGAGGCAGGGTCGTACTCTGCGAATGTTGTAGAGCATGAACCTACAGGAACGGGTCACCGCCTTGATGTTAGTTGAGAACGACAGGGTGTTGTCCAGGATCACGCCAACGTTCTTAGCACTCTGGGAGGAGGACACAATGGAGTTGTCAACCGTGATGGCGAGATCATGGAACGGGCAGTCCTTCCCCGGGAGGAAGAGCAGCTCCGTCTTGCCGAGGTTCAGCTTGAGGTGGTGATCCGTCATCCACACTGATATGTCTGCCAGACATGCAGAGATGCGATTCACCACCTGGTTATCAGAGGGGGGAAAGGAGAAGATTAATTGTGTGTCGTCTGCATAGCAATGATAGGAGAGACCATGTGAGGATATGACAGAGCCAAGTGACTTGGTGTATAGCGAGAATAGGAGAGGGCCTAGAACAGAGCCCTGGGGGACACCAGTGGTGAGAGCACGTGGTGCGGAGACAGATTCTCGCCACGCCACCTGGTAGGAGCGACCTGTCAGGTAGCACGCAATCCAAGCGTGGGCCACGCCGGAGATGCCCAGCTCGGAGAGGGTGGAGAGGAGGATCTGATGGTTCACAGTATCAAAGGCAGCCGATAGGTCTAGAAGGATGAGAGCAGAGGAGAGAGAGTTAGCTTTAGCAGTGCGGAGCGCCTCCGTGACACAGAGAAGAGCAGTCTCAGTTGAATGACTAGTCTTGAAACCTGACTGATTTGGATCAAGAAGGTCATTCTGAGAGAGATAGCAGGAGAGCTGGCCAAGGACGGCACGTTCAAGAGTTTTGGAGAGAAAAGAAAGAAGGGATACTGGTCTGTAGTTGTTGACATCGGAGGGATCGAGTGTAGGTTTTTTCAGAAGGGGTGCAACTCTCGCTCTCTTGAAGACGGAAGGGACGTAGCCAGCGGTCAAGGATGAGTTGATGAGCGAGGTGAGGTAAGGGAGAAGGTCTCCGGAAATGGTCTGGAGAAGAGAGGAGGGGATAGGGTCAAGCGGGCAGGTTGTTGGGCGGCCGGCCGTCACAAGACGCGAGATTTCATCTGGAGAGAGAGGGGAGAAAGAGGTCAAAGCACAGGGTAGGGCAGTGTGAGCAGAACCAGCGGTGTCGTTTGACTTAGCAAACGAGGATCGGATGTCGTCGACCTTCTTTTCAAAATGGTTGACGAAGTCATCAGCAGAGAGGGAGGAGGGGGGAGGAGGGGGAGGAGGATTCAGGAGGGAGGAGAAGGTGGCAAAGAGCTTCCTAGGGTTAGAGGCAGATGCTTGGAATTTAGAGTGGTAGAAATTGGCTTTAGCAGCAGAGACAGAAGAGGAGAATGTAGAGAGGAGGGAGTGAAAGGATGCCAGGTCCGCAGGGAGGCGAGTTTTCCTCCATTTCCGCTCGGCTGCCCGGAGCCCTGTTCTGTGAGCTCGCAATGAGTCGTCGAGCCACGGAGCAGGAGGGGAGGACCGAGCCGGCCTGGAGGATAGGGGACATAGAGAGTCAAAGGATGCAGAAAGGGAGGAGAGGAGGGTTGAGGAGGCAGAATCAGGAGATAGGTTGGAGAAGGTTTGAGCAGAGGGAAGAGATGATAGGATGGAAGAGGAGAGAGTAGCGGGGGAGAGAGAGCGAAGGTTGGGACGGCGCGATACCATCCGAGTAGGGGCAGTGTGGGAAGTGTTGGATGAGAGCGAGAGGGAAAAGGATACAAGGTAGTGGTCGGAGACTTGGAGGGGAGTTGCAATGAGATTAGTGGAAGAACAGCATCTAGTAAAGATGAGGTCAAGCGTATTGCCTGCCTTGTGAGTAGGGGGGGAAGGTGAGAGGGTGAGGTCAAAAGAGGAGAGGAGTGGAAAGAAGGAGGCAGAGAGGAATGAGTCAAAGGTAGACGTGGGGAGGTTAAAGTCACCCAGAACTGTGAGAGGTGAGCCATCCTCAGGAAAGGAACTTATCAGGGCGTCAAGCTCATTGATGAACTCTCCAAGGGAACCTGGAGGGCGATAAATGATAAGGATGTTAAGCTTGAAAGGGCTGGTAACTGTGACAGCATGGAATTCAAAGGAGGCGATAGACAGATGGGTCAGGGGAGAAAGAGAGAATGTCCACTTGGGAGAGATGAGGATCCCAGTGCCACCACCCCGCTGACCAGAAGCTCTCGGGGTGTGCGAGAACACGTGGGCAGACGAGGAGAGAGCAGTAGGAGTAGCAGTGTTATCAATGGTAATCCATGTTTCCGTCAGTGCCAAGAAGTCGAGGGACTGGAGGGAATCCACATCTACTATATGCATATCCTAGCTTATGGGCCTGAGTAGCAGGCAGTTTAATTTGGGCACACTTTTCATCCGGAGGTGAAAATACTGCCCCCTACCCAAGAGAGATTTTAACCTCCAAGTGATGAATTAATGGCGTGCATGAGATGTTTTCCTGCCATTTGAAGAAGCTTTTGAAATCAGAGGCTTTGTTTACTTATTCAGGCAAAACAGTATTTCTTCACTTTTTTCTTTTATTTTTTCTTTCTTTCTTTCGCTCTCTCTCTCTTGCGCTCTCTCCCTTTTTCTCAGTTTTCCACACTCTCTGCAAACCCTTTGGGCTTCAAAAAGTTAATTATCTGAACATTTCATTAAGAATTTAGTGATGAGCCCACAGTCATGTGGAACACTGTTTACCCAATGTCTGAGCCTTTTGTGTGCAGTTCCGGCACTGTGGTAAGTAGGATAAATTACATCACAATGCCTGCCACGTTACAGGCGCCAAATGGGGACCGGCAAGAAAGAAGGATGATTTTGCGGTTAATGATACTAAATGCGCCTGGGCTGAGGACACACAGACCTCTCTGTCTATGGATTGAACAATACGTTCATGGAAAACATGGTTACATCTTGAGAACACGTTGTTCCCCTGTGGCCAGATGAGCATCTCACTTCATTGTGTCCTGCTTTTAAAGTGCTTTTCACCTTGAAATATTGCTACATCAGGTAATAGATACAGAGCCAGCTTATAGTCTGTTAATGTGCGTAACAAAAGGAAGTAATTGATTCGAGCTCGACGGAAACTGAGAACAGCATTTTTAGTGCAAATAATGCCAAGCAAGGAAAAGCTTTGTTGGACAGTGGCACCGACGCTAGATGGTAAATACTGTTGGATAGCCCACATTCACATCTAAGGGTACGCTGAAAAGCAATTTTTCTAAACTCCAGTCAAACATGACACTCTCTGCTGTCACTTTCTTCTCACCTGACAGGTAAACATGGCCATCAATGCTAATTTAGACAGTATAATCAAAAGGTCAGATCTGGCCCCTTTCTGGCCTAATTATGACTTCATCACAGCAGCAGGCAAGCCAGAGTAAACTCTACAATCAAAGCTCACAGTTGGGATGATCTGAACACACATAGTTAGCAAAAACTATTAGCCTCTAATGGAGTAAAATTGCCGTAGGCAAGCAAGGCTAAACTCAATTGAGAATTAAGACGCAGTCAAGATGGGTGAGCCACGTTAGTTAACCTTCGCCTTAATTATATGTGTTTGTCCAAGAAATGGATTTCAACCCCATTGTTGGCAATTTTAGTGTGCTGTGTGTTTTTTTATTTTTATTGACCATCGCAATGCCTGAATTATATTCTTACCTGCAAATATTGAAATGTGAAAACCTCGAACGAAGATCGATATTAGTCAATTACTTGAGTTGGAGAAAATACGGGGAAGAATCTTGCATAAGAAAGAGAGAAAATACAGAAATAACCTGTATTGAGAGTGTTGGTGTCCAGAGACAGACAGCTGACGACTGGGAATTAAAGCAATCATATTTAATTTAGCCGATGGCATAACAGGAGAATGTGAAAATATCAGTGTTCCACTTAGCCATTGGTATACGACAGTGTTGTATTCTGCTGACCTTGTATGTTTGTATGTGATGTTACACTCATTTCCTAACCTACCAAGATGATCTTATTTCTTACGTTATGTTAGATGACGTGTGATGCTGTGGGCAGTAATATACAGACACACAGCAGCGTCTTTGTCTGGGGACACAGGCTGATAAATAACCTGTGGAATAGAACAATGTGTCAGTGAGGCATGAACACTGCTCATGGCTCCAAGCATCTCAAACCTAACTCAGTCTGGCTTTCCCGAACCTCTCTCACTTAACCATGCTCATGAGGACCAGACACAGACTGTGAATCTAAAAGAAAAAACATTTACATGGAGAGAAATAGTCCCATTCTTAGGATTCGAGTAGTCCAAACCCACCAACCCACCAACCCACCAAACCCTGTAACAAGCTTTAAGGACGTGGTTTTGGATTATGTCATACCGCAGACTATTGTTTCATCACCTCAGATTTCATCTTCAGAATCTGTCATCTTTCTCTCAGAAGAAGAGGTGCAAAGACGATCTGCTTGCTCTAGTAAATGGACGTCACTCACAGTGTTTCAGAGAGAGTGAGGAACAGAGGCAGTGGGGTATTGTACAGTATATGGGGAATGTGTCAGTTCATTCAATGCTACTCTGTAATGGACATACACTGTGCCCTGATAATCCACGTGGCCTCATTGTTAATTATTTCAGTAACATTTAAAAAGTACTCCCTTTGAAGGCATCTGCAAAATAAAAATAACATTTTAATGAACAGTCTGTTCATCTAATTCAACACTTTCCAAATTGCAGCTAATTAATTACTTTCAGGGAGAGGGTGCTCTATTCCTGGGAATACAAATCCCTGTGTTGTCTTATGCGATCTCTCAGTTCATAGAGCCATGTTTTGCACACAAAACCGCATGGAGTTGCCCTTTTTGGTATGAGCCTAGATCTTCAAATAATTTCTTTCCTACCTTTTGATGACAATTCACAGGCTGTCCTGCTACAGTACCTGTCTATATTGTCCTCCTTGTTTCCACACTCCGAGATGCGGGACTCCCAGGTCACAGCGTGAGCCTGCCTGATGAGATTCAGAGTAACACAGCACTATTCAGAGCTTTGGACAAATAACCCTGCCAGGAGAATAGCATGAATCCACAGTGTGTCCTACGGAAGCAAATACTGCATGCTGCTCTGTGAGATCATTGCCATTGTTCCTCAATGATTGTATCTTCTAATGCTTTGACGACAACCAAAGTGATAACATAAACAGGTAAGGAAATACTGATTTAAAAAGGTATGGCATTGCACATTTAGTAATTTAAGACTTTGAGAGACTGTGGATCAATCCAAAAAATATGTAATTCTCTGGAACTTTCTTCCCAAAAGCTAAACGTCCGATGCTTCTGTGCATGTGCCAGATTCTCTACTTCACGCACAGTGTCTGTTCTGCCCATAGATCAGGCTACATTACCTTCGGATTCACAACCTTGGCTAAAAACAATAACCCCAATTGCCAGAAAGAAAAATTAAAAATCACATCCACAGCACTTTTCTATGCAGTTTGCCGATATGACCTCTGCAGGGGATTGCTTTATATTTCCCCTACAACATGTGCCTTTCATTGACCTCATTTTGCTTACAGACTGCAGATTAGGTGTGCTAGAAAATAGCCTAAACATGTCCTTATATTGACAGGGGCCTGGGGAGAGAGAGCAAGTGTCTGTTACTGTGACTGGCACATGCAAATCAATGTTTATCTGGCTTGTATATATCTCCGTGGTGTGCGTCGCCTGATGTGACATGGAGCAGCTCTGTCTGCTGTCATATCAACGTCACTTCAACGTCACCCTCATGATCAATGGTGTCCTTTAGAATGACACTGCTGGCCTCCGTTCTTTGCATTCTGTATCTGAATGAGTATGCACTATAAATTGCAGTAGCCCACGTGTTTTGCGTTAACAGTCAAAAGCAGTTGAACCCCTATTAAATCAATTGCAAAATGGTGGAGAAACCGAATCAAGGTCAATAGCGCTGCAGATGGTAAGAGATGTCAAATGCTTTGATTGAAACAACAAAGGTATTGCAGTAAAGACTGACTACATAAGCACACAATATATTTAGTTGTTCATTCATTTATTTCAGTGCGATCAGAAACCCAATGGCAATGGCATAACATTGGTAGTAGGAGCAGCAGTGAGTTCATCTATATGCCTTGTGGTGGTTTCCTTTTAGTTTTCTCCACATTTTCACATTTTAGTTCTCTGAAGCAAGTCATTGCAAAGGGCATGGTAATAAACAAAGATTGATTGACTTAGTGCATAGAGGGGCCAGGTGCCACTACAAATACTTTAAACACTACATTTAAATGCTAAAACCTTAGGTGCCAAGCCCATTGCCACTGTGTCCTAACGTAAGTTCAAGCTCCTGAGATAAATAAAGAATGCTTTTCAGCACACAATCGCCATTAAGAATTGTGAGGGATCACATATGCTGCAGTTTAAGACCATTTGAAGAGTTTCATTCCAAAACGCTATACAGTATATCCATTTTCAGAAATGTTGGTAAATGAGCTTTTATTGTATAAAGTAATGATGAAAGAGATCTAATCATAGCATGGGCTTGTTCAGTGACAGACATGTATTTGTTTAAAATCACTTGAATGTTTAATATCAGAGACAAATAATCATGTTTTTTTGCAAAATGCTATATATCTGCCTCACTGTCAGAGAAATACGTAGTACTGCTAGGTTTTCCACAATCAAATATAACGAATAATGACATTTTTAATAAAGAACTGTACAAGTGATACATGTGTGACATCAATATTTAAGAAAGGGTCCAACTCGAGGTGTCATTAAAAACAAAATGCTCCCACCTCCACAATGATACAATTATTTTCATATGACCCTCCACTTGTACTGCAAAATAAATTGCACACCCTCCCCCCTCATACTCATAGAATTAGCTCAAAATAATGTTTACGACCACAAAAAAATATATCTGTAGCAAACCTGTGTCTATAAACATGGATATCGACTTTGACACTTCAGCATGCTTTTGTGGCACAGTCGATGCCACGCATGGTTACGGGCCTGAAAGTTAAGGGCTTGTCGACCACCACAGACATCCTAACTCTCACTTCCTGTTTCATTACACTACGATCAGGGCTGGCTGCAGGCAATGATCAGCCAAGTAGAATTGTTGTGCAATATTCATAATTTTTGTGCAATATTCATAATAACATGAAATATGTGCAATTAATTTCCCACCAACAGGTTTTTGTGCCAATGCATCATACAACCAATAAGCAAAGCATACTGACTTTGGTCACTTCAATATCATGGTTTGCATTTTCAACACCACAATCAAATAGACTATGTCCATGTCGACAAACAAAAAATAGGCCTACATCCCGCTATACCTTGTAAGCCTACCCAGAATCGAAGGCTTGGCTTGACAATCTCTGAATGTCATTACACTTTCTGTTGTTCTGTAAAAGATGTGTCTTTCCATTTCCTTTCGTCAAATGGCCGCTGCAGAGTTTGGATGCTGGAATTATATTTTGTACGGTAACCTACAGGAGACTTTTGAAGCAGCCTAATCAGATTAAAACATTGTGACTGGTTGTGTTTATGCCACACATAAAAGGTAATATATTTTAAAAGTTAATTGGCAAATATTTAGGACAGGATTCAATCCGTTTCGGAATGTCCGTGTAAAAATGTAAAGGTAATTTCAGATTAAACCGACATACTGTATGCAGCGTTAACCATAATTGCAGTCTCCGAGACGGGGAACATTGCCTACTTTCGCTAAGAACGGTTAAAAGTAAACCCACAACTGATCCTGAATGAAATACTCAAATCACAGGGCTTATGCGCCATTATTCAAATTACATTTTCACTGCAGTTTACAGAGTGGAGTATAATTTTGTACTTCTGTGAAAACAATATTGCAGTTGTTAATTGCGTTGTGATGTTGTATGGTCTAGGTAGGTTAATTGTATTGTCCCTTAACAAGATCAATAGGAGAGCTTTTTCAGCTGTGTGTCTCATGTCTTCACTGTTCTTTCATGCGCAATGAAGTACCTATCCAGTTACATTGAAAGTGGGTGCAGATTTGAATAATTTTACGTGTGGTATGATGCTAGTTAGCCTATTGCAGATCTGGACAAATGATCCACCTCCCACTATTGTTACTATGAATGGTGGATAGAGGGCAGGATAGACATTTAGACTGGTAGACTATCAGAGATACTGTATATCATGACGAGATGGTGTTGTCTCCGCCCTAACAATGGGATGGAAGCAGTTTTCCCAGAGACCTACTTATCACTGTATTCTCGCATGGACAGATTTTGACGGGAGTGTACATTCTCGCGTCGTCTCTTCATCTCTGACTATATTGACCTGTGGTATAGTTAGTGCTTGGAAAAGCGTAGAGCATAAGGGAAGTACCAAACACCTTGTTATAGGGGAGGCACATGCAATCAGATGAGGAAATGTGGCTAGGATGGAATGAATGATATAGTAAAACCGGCAAAAGGGCAAATGTAAACAAGGGAAAGAACGCACTACCCTCCCGGTGCCCAATAGAAAAACACTCAAGCAAAAAAGTATGTTAAACAACACTACACTATTTTCGACCACTTCCCCCTCCTAAGTAAATTTCAAACTGTACCTAATATGAGATTTGTATGTAAAACATTTACATTTTTGTCATTTAGCAGATGCTCTTATCCAGAGTGACTTACAGAAAGTACATTCATCTTAAGATAGCTAGGTGAGACAATCAGTAGCGGTGCGTGGGTAAAATCACTGAGGATGCCAAGCCAAGCCAGTAAAAAATCCGTATTATAACCCATGTTGTGATAATTGCGTTGTTTGATCTATTACCCATTTGTTCATACACCACCATGATAAAAAACAAAGCCCTGACAACAAAAAGACAACAGTCACACAGTGACGAACATTCCATTCTGGCTAAACAATGGATATATAGCATTTTGCACAAAACACATTTTCATACACATCTAAAATATATGAATTAAAAAACAATAATATTTTACACACATATAAAGGTATGCAAACATTTCTGATGAAAAACCCCAAATGTGAAAAATTGGTGGATATAGTGTTTTGGAAATCAATTCTTAAATTCTTTCACAAGGTAGTTGTTAGTGGAGACTGGAAATAGACCCTTACGTCATTCACATACCATCTTGTCTGTGAACGACCACCAGGGTCACACAGAAGCAAGCAACTAGTGTTAATGTGACCCGTTTAATGAAACTTTCATTAAATCACACATGAAAGATACCAAATTAAAGCTACACTGGTTGTGAATCCAGCCAACATGTCAGAATTCAAATAGGCTTTTCGGCGAAAGCAAACGATGCTATTATCTGAGGATAGCACAATAGTAAACAAAGACAGAGAAGCATATTTCAACCCTGCAAGCGCAACACAAAACGCAGAAATAAAAATATAATTCATGCCTTACCTTTGACGAGCTTCTGTTGTTGGCACTCCAATATGTCCCATAAACATCACAAATGGTCCTTTTGTTCGATTCATTCCGTCGATATATATCCAAAATGTCCATTTATTTGGCGCGTTTGATCCAGAAAAACACTGGCTCCAACTTGCTCAAACGTGACAACAAAATATCTCAAAGGTTACCTGTAAACTTTGCCCAAAAATGTCAAACTACTTTTGTAATACAACTTTAGTTATTTTTTTACGTTAATAATCGATAAAATTGAAGACGGGATGATCTGTGTTCAATACTGGATTAAAACCAACTGTAGCTAGCTTTCTAGTCTCGCACCTCTAAAAAACAGGACACTTCGAGTGACCCTCCTTCAAGATGGCCGTACTTCTTCATTACACAAAGGAATAACCTCAACCAATTTCTAAAGACTGTTGACATCCAGTGGAAGCGGTAGGAACTGCAAGCAGGTCCCTTAGAAATCAAGTTTCCCAATGAAACCTCATTGAAAAGAGAGTGACCTCAATTAAAATAAAATCTGAATGGTTTGTCCTCGGGGTTTCGCCTGCTAAATAAGTTCTGTTATACTCACAGACATGATTCAAACAGTTTTAGAAACTTCAGAGTGTTTTCTGTCCACATATACTAATAATATGCATATCTTATCTTCTGGGGATGAGTAGCTGGCAGTTTAATTTGGGCATGCTTTTCATCCAAAAATCCCGAATGCTGCCCCCTACCCTAGAGAAGTTAAATTACCACCCTATTTTATTTTATTTAACTAGGCAAGTCAGTTAAGAACCAATTCTTATTTTCAATGATGGTCTAGGAACAGTGGGTTAACTGCCTGTTTAGGAGCAGAATGACAGATTTGTACCTTGTCAGCTCGGGGATTTAAACTTGCAACCTTTTGGTTACTAGTCCAACACTCTAACCACTAGGCTACCCTGCCGCCCCAGGCCTAGTTGGTTTAGCCAGATAAAATTATGGCAACCTTCCCACTAGCCATGATTGGCTGAGGTAATGAGTGGGCTGGACATGCCGAGAGATGAGTTTGGATTGGTCTGCCATATAGCGTGCTTCTATCTATTTGAGCTGGTCAGTGTGCCTAAGTAATCCTGCCTAACATGGCTTAATTTTTTTTTATTGGGTATTAAAACTGCATAAGTGTTGCTCTCCACTTTCTGGAGGACTGAGTTTTGAAATCAGTGAAATTTGAGTATGATACCTAAGGAGATGGAGAAAACACCTGTCTCCGGATTACATCTTCAAACTAAGGGCAACCATGGCATCCGACAGGAGACGCGTCCAACCATGAATGATGTATACGGGTAAGATAGTCTAGCAAGCTACATTTTCAGATATTACACGTTTCTAATTTTGACAGAAAGATCCATTTGCTTGGCTAGCTACAGCCTAATGTTAGCGAGCTAACATTGGACCTGGTTGGTTAGCTACCTGCAGATTCATGCAGGGTTGTAACGTCAAGAGTTGTGATTATGCTTCATTGTTTACCTAGCTAGCTAGCTAACGTTAGCTGGCTGGCTCACTAGCTAACGTTATGTGTATGACCTTATTATTCGTATCTCAGAGCCATTTGCTTAGCTAGCTATAGCCCAATGAACCTGGTTGGTTAGCTACCGGCAGATTCATGCAGGGTAGTAACATCATGAGTATTTACCTAGTTAGCTAGCTACATGTCTTAACAATATACTTTACAATGCAAGTAACCATTTCGGGTGTGTTTATAAATTCAGTCTGGCCATCTACTATGATTTCAGAGCACTCTCATCTGAGTGTGCCAAAGAGCGCAGAACTACTGATGAATGTACTCAACACCCGTTGAATATGGCCGGTGTCAGAAAACGTCGGCAAAAAAGCACCATTCAATTGATGCCAGCAGCACAGTTGCAGTCACTAGCGCTCTGGATAACATAACAGCCTAACCATCTCTGCTAGGGTGAGTAATGTTCAGTGAGCTGTTCTCTCTCACTTAGATGTCTGGAAGTAGCTAACAAGTTAGCTTAGGTGCTTGACTGCTGTTAGTACATTCAGATCAACCCTTAACGAGATGGGTGGTGCTAGAGCTTAAGAGTGTGTGAACGATGCTGAATGGGTGTAGACAAAGAATGGCTCTCCAATAGTAGTACCAAAACATTCAAAGGCCATTTTCTCAAAAGTTTTTCAACTTTCAAAGCAAAATTACCTTCCCATTGTTCCTCAACTGTAGTGTATGATATACCATTCTCTAGCTCTGAGTCTCTACTTTTATCCAATTTAAAAAACACTATTTCAAATGTTTATACATAAGACCGATTTTGAGTCGATCCGTCACAAATGTACACTGTAGCCTCAATGCTGCAATTTACTGTGTTGACAAGTAGTCTCTGTTACTAGAGCAGGTTATGTACATTAACTGCAATATAAACGTTACACAATAATGGTTTGGTAAATTATGAAAAACCCTAGAAACAGTAATGAATCTGCTTCTTCCTGTTGCTAATCTTGCTGTGCTGTACAACTATTGAAGACCATGGTGCTGTTCTGATTGATCCAGGTTGAGGGTTGTTGCTTGATTGATCAAGGTTGCTGCTCCCCCCAAAGGGTCCTTCCCCCAGAGGTCTCTGCGAATGATAGCCTCTCCTCTCCTTATCTCTGCTAAATGACCTACACCAACACTCCACAATAAACCAAAACAAGCCTGAGGACTGAATGCACTGGAATCCAACAGCATCCCATCAACACATTGATTTTACTTGCACCGAGGTCCAATAGACTTGATGCCTTTAATATTATATTTAAACTATCCTTGAATCAGTTAATTATGTGCATGTTGCAATTATTTTGTACTTGTTGATACAAATGTTGGAGACTAAAAGGACAATTATAAAAACAGAACTTGCGGTACAAGCTGTTCTGTATACCCAGTAATATGATTATTGTTCTGCTTCTTTGACACATAGACAACAAGCACCTGCTCTTGGACATTGTATTTCTCATGCGGCTGCTGTGTTAGGGAGAGTTTGGGGCTAATTAATCTGGTGTTCAGCATTTATCCCAAAGGGCTTTTAAATTGTGAAAATTCTATTTTTTGGGGCAATGTCGAACTCTAATCTTTAATTTCACACTAGAGCTCTCCTCCCCTGAGGTCTCCCTCTCTCCCTCTCTCCCTCTCTCCCTCTCTCCCTCTCCCCCTCTCCCTCCTTTGGCCTCCGTTCTTCAAATGACCAGTGATGCAAAGCACTTATGTAAAAATACTTTAAAGTACTACTTTAGTAGTTTTTTGGGTATCTGTAGTTTACTTTACTATTGATATTTTTTGACAACTTAGACTTTTACACCACTACATTCCTAAAGAAAATATGTACTTTTTACTCCCATACATCTTCCCTGACTCCAAAAAGTACTTGTTACATTTAGATTTGTATTTTTATTGAACCTTTATTTAACTAGGCGAGTCAGTTAAGAACAAATTCTTATTTACAATGATGGCCTTCCCCGGCAAAATCCGGACGACGCTGGGCCAATTGTGCGCCGCCCTATGGGACTCCCAATCACGGCCGGATGTGATGCAGCCTGGATGCTCAGGCAAGACAGCAATATGGTCCAATTCATGCACCTATCAATATAGTGCATTGTCATCCGTACTGCCTCGTATCTTGCGGATTCACTAAACACAAACATTGCATTATTAAATAATGTCTGAGTTTTGGAGTGTGCCCCTGGCTGTCCGTAAATTGTGCCCTCTGGTATGCATCATATAAGGAATTTGATGTATAGCATTTACTCTTACTTTTACTCAAATATTACAATGTAGTATTTTTTCCACCACTGTACATTTAAAACCAGATACTTTTAGACTTCTACTAAAGTAGTATTTTAATGGGTGACTTTCACTTTTACTTAAGTCATTTTCTATTAAAGTATCTTTACTTTTACTCAAGTATGACAATTGAATACTTTTTCCACCACTGCAAATGACAAAAATGCTGTTTCAGATTCAGCAGAGAAAATAGCTCATTTGTATACAGTGCCACAAAGAAAGCATTCTTTAACATGCAGTATTGCTCCTCAGCTATTTTTCTGGTACATTACACCTCCCGATGTTCACTTTAAGCCATTAGAGATGACATTTCTGTGTAAATGTATCACTCAGTTCAGCATTTTCACACTTTTATGTGAGCAAAAGGGAAATTATACTATTAAAGCATCTGATAGTCTAGCTAGTAAGTATATAAACAGCAAAACCATGGGAAATTAAATAATTCAGACCAGGTTATTTATGATCATGTGTACAAAATTCCCTCTGTGATATGTTAATGTTGGATCTGCCATTCTCTCTGTATTCTCTGCTCTCTACCTATCTTCTCTATCGCCCTCATGTCACTCTCATCTGTCTATATACAGTGGGGAGAACAAGTATTTGATACACTGCCGATATTGCAGGTTTTCCTACTTACAAAGCATGTAGAGGTCTGTAATTTTTATCATAGGTACACTTCAACTGTGAGAGACGGAATCTAAAACAAAAATCCAGAAAATCACATTGTATGATTTTTAAGTAATTAATTTGCATTTTATTGCATGACATAAGTATTTGATCACCTACCAACCAGTAAGAATTCCGGCTCTCACAGACCTGTTAGTTTTTCTTTAAGAAGCCCTCCTGTTCTCCACTCATTACCTGTATTAACTGCACCTGTTTGAACTCGTTACCTGTATAAAAGACACCTGTCCACAACCTCAATCAAACAGACTCCAACCTCTCCACAATGGCCAAGACCAGAGAGCTGTGTAAGGATATCAGGGATAAAATTGTAGACCTGCACAAGGCTGGGATGGGCTACAGGACAATAGGCAAGCAGCTTGGTGAGAAGGCAACAACTGTTGGCGCAATTATTAGAAAATGGAAGAAGTTCAAGATGATGGTCAATCACCCTCGGTCTGGGGCTCCATGCAAGATCTCACCTCGTGGGGCATCAATGATCATGAGGAAGGTGAGGGATCAGCCAGAACTACACGGCAGGACCTGGTCAATGACCTGAAGAGAGCTGGGACCACAGTCTCAAAGAAAACCATTAGTAACACACTACGCCGTCATGGATTAAAATCCTGCAGCGCATGCAAGGTCCCCCTGCTCAAGCCAGCGCATGTCCAGGCCCGTCTGAAGTTTGCCAATGACCATCTGGATGATCCAGAGGAGGAATGGGAGAAGGTCATGTGGTCTGTTGAGACAAAAATAGAGCTTTTTGGTCTAAACTCCACTCGCCGTGTTTGGAGGAAGAAGAAGGATGAGTACAACCCCAAGATCACCATCCCAACCGTGAAGCATGGAGGTGGAAACATCATTCTTTGGGGATGCTTTTCTGTAAAGGGGACAGGACGACTGCACCGTATTGAGGGGAGGATGGATGGGGCCATGTATCGCGAGATCTTGGCCAACAACCTCCTTCCCTCAGTAAGAGCATTGAAGATGGGTCGTGGCTGGGTCTTCCAGCATGACAACGACCCGAAACACACAGCCAGGGCAACTAAGGAGTGGCTCCATAAGAAGCATCTCAAGGTCCTGGAGTGGCCTAGCCAGTCTCCAGACCTGAACCCAATAGAAAATCTTTGGAGGGAGCTGAAAGTCCGTATTGCCCAGCGACAGCCCCGAAACCTGAAGGATCTGGAGAAGGTCTGTATGGAGGAGTGGGCCAAAATCCCTGCTGCAGTGTGTGCAAACCTGGTCAAGAACTACAGGAAACGTATGATCTCTGTAATTGCAAACAAAGGTTTCTGTACCAAATATTAAGTTCTGCTTTTCTGATGTATCAAATACTTATGTCATGCAATAAAATGCAAATTAATTACTTAAAAATCATACAATGTGATTTTCTGGATTTTTGTTTTAGATTCCGTCTCTCACAGTTGAAGTGTACCTATGATAAAAATTACAGACCTCTACATGCTTTGTAAGTAGGAAAACCTGCAAAATCGGCAGTGTATCAAATACTTGTTCTCCCCACTGTATGTACAGCGTATCTCCCTCGGCCCTCGCTCTCCCTCACTCACTCTTTTTTCTTTCTCCATGCCATGCTCTAGTCTAGAAGGTTAGCCATAATCCTGACAAACAGTGATTGCTTAGTCTGCTTTATATGGTAGATTATACAGTGCCTTCAGATAGTATTCATGCCCCTTGACTTCTTCCACATTTTTGACCCGTTTCAGGAAACTAGGCGTATGTCGATGGTCACTACTTCACAGGAGAGCCATTTGAACGTAAACTTCTTTTTTTTTCAAAATGCGCTTTATGGCGGTAATGCCTTCTCAAACGTGAGCTTTCATGTGCCTTAATAACAAACTTGTATGCCATCTGTAAATATAAATACAATTGTTAAATTACGAGCCTAGTTGGTTTAGCCAAAGAAAAAGTGGGCAACCTTCCCACTAGCCATGATTGGCTGAGATAATAAGTGGGCTGGACATGCCGAGAGAGTTTGGATTGGTCTGCCGTATAGCTGCTTCTGTCTATGTGAGCTGGTCAGTATGTAATCCTGTCTAACGCGACTTTTAAAATGTTTTGTAGTGTATTACAACTGCATAAGTGTTGCTCTCCACTTTCTGGAGGACTGAGTTTTAAAATCATTTAAATTTGAGTATGATAGCGAAGGAGATGGAGAAAACACCTGTCTCCGGATTACATCTTCAAACTAAAGGTAACCATGGCATCCGACAGGAGACGCGTCCAACCATGAATGATGTATACGGGTAAGATAGTCTACCTAGCTACATTTTCAGATATTACACATTTCTAATTTTGACACGAAGAGCCATTTGCTTGGCTAGCTACAGCCTAATATTAGAAGATGGTTGGTTAGTTACCTGCAGACTCATGCAGGGTTGTAACATCATGAGTTGTGATTATGCTTAATTGTTTACCTAGCTAGCTACATGTCTAAACAAAATACTCCACAATGCAAGTAACCATTTCGGGTGTGTCTGGCCGTCTACTCCGATTTCAGAGCACTCTCGTCTGAGTGTGCCTGAGAGAGCAGAGTAACTGATGAATTTACGAATGCTCAACACCCGTTGAATATGGCCAGTGTCAGTAAATGAGGCAAAAAGCGTAATTAAATTGTTGCCAGCAGCACAGTTACAGTTACCAACGCTCTGGATAACAAGAAAAAAGCCTATCCAGCTCTGCTAGTGCGAGTAAAATGGTCAGAGTGTGGTGTTCTCTCAAATCAAAATCAAATCAAATCAAATTGTATTGGTCACATACACATGGTTAGCAGATGTTATTGCGAGTGTAGCGAAATGCTTGTGCACCTAGTTCCGACAGTGCAGCAATATCTAACATGTAATCTAACAATCCCACAACAACTACCTAATACACACAAATCTAAGTAAAGGGATGGAATAAGAATATATACATTTAAAAATATGAATGACCAATGACAGAGCGGTATAGGCAAGATGCAATAGATGGTATAAAATACAGCATATACAGTTGAAGTCGGAAGTTTACATACACATTAGCCAAATACAACTTCTTCTCAATAGGGGGTGCCATTTCCACTTTGTGAAAAAATAGTGCCCAAATTAAACGGCCTCGTACTCTGTTCTAGATCATATGATATGCATATTATTATTACTATTGGATAGAAAACACTCTGAAGTTTCTAAAACTGTTTGAATTATATCTGTGAGTAAAACAGAACTCATTTGGCAGGCAAACTTCCAAACAGGAATTGAAAATTCTGAAATGGGTCTATGTGAAAGGCTTCGCCTATTCAATTGCCTTGTATTTATGGATATGTATGCACTTCATACGCCTTCCACTAGATGTCAACAGGCAGTAGAACGTTGAATGAGGTGTCTAGCCTGAGGTGGGACCGAATGAGAGCTTTTGGAGTGACAGGTCAGCCATATTGGCAGTATTTTGCTGCGCACCTGGGTGCACCATATCGTTGTCTGCAATGCCTTAGGTAGACACGAAGAAATGCTCCGTCTAGGACGTTATTGGATACATACGAGAAAAACATCCTAAAGATGGATTCTCAACTGAGTTTGACCAGTTTATTCGACTTTTATTATCACTTTTTGAATTTTTCGTTCCATGCATCAAACTTTCATGGACACGTGAGCTCCACTATGCTAGTCAAAGTTGCTAATTCGACAGAAGAAATGGACATTCTAAAACAAAACAACGATTTATTGTGGAACAAGGATTCCTGGCACTGCATTCTGATGAAAGTTCATCAAAGGTAAGAGAATATTTATGATGTTATTTCGTATTTATGTTGAATATGTTGACTCCAACATGGCGGAGAATGGCTGAGCTCTGTCTCAGATTATTGTATGCTGTGCTTTTTACTAAAGTATTTTTTTTTTAATCTAACACAGCGGTTGCATTAAGAACCAGTGTATCTTTATTTATATGTCCAACATGTATTTTTCAGCAAAGTTTATAATGAGTTTTTCTGTTAGATTACGTGACTCTAAAATTTCTCCGGACATGTTCTATATGATTGAGGTCATGGCTTTGTGATGGCTACTCCAATACCTTGACTTAGTTGACCTTAAGCCATTTTGCCACAACTTTGGAAGTATGCTGTCTGAGATGTCTTGAGATGTTGCTTCAATATATCCACATAATTGTCCTGCCTCATGATGCCATATATTTGTGAAGTGCACCAGTCCCTCATAACCCTTCAGGTTATGTCAATATAGGACTTGTTTTACTGTGGATATAGATACTTTTGTACCTGTTTCCTCCAGCATCTTCACAAGGTCCTCTGACAAGCATGCCTATGACAAGCATACCCATAACTTGATGCAGCCACCACCATGCTTGAAAATGTGAAGAGTGGTAATCAGTGAAGTGTTGTGTTGGATTTGCTCCAAACATAATGCTAGGTTTTAGTTTTAGGACGCTTGCCGTTTTAGTTTTAGGACTCCTGTATCTTTGTAGTGAATGGGCGTATTAATACACCATCCAAAGTGTAATTAATAGCTCAAAGGGATATTCAATGTCTGCTTTTTTTTTTACCCATAGACCAATAGGTGCCCATCTTTGTGAGGCATTGGAAAACCTCAATGGTCTTTGTGGTTGAATCTGTGTTTGAAATTCACTGGGACCATACAGATAATTGTATGTGCGGGTACAGAGATGAGGTAGTCATTCAAAAATCATGTTAAACACTATTATTACACACACAGTAAGTCCATGCAACTTATTATATGACTTAAGCAAATGTTTAGTCCTGAACTTATTTAGACTTGCCATAACAAGGGGGTTGAATACTTATTGTCAAGGTTCAGGAGAAGACCCAGGTGCAGACAGTTTCGAAGTAACAAAAGTTTATTACTCAAACAGGGGAGCAGGCAAACGACAGGTCAAGCGCAGGCAGAGGTCAGAAGTCCAGAGCAGAGTCCGATAGGTACAGAACGGCAGGCAGACTCAGGGTCAGGGCAGGTAGAGGTCAGTAATCCAGGGTAGTATGGCAAGGTACAGAACGACAAGCAGGCTCAGGGTCAGGGCAGGCAGAATGGTCAAAACCGGGAATACTAGAAAACAGGAACTAGAGACAGGGAAAGCATGGGAAAATGGGAAAAAACGCTGGTAGGCTTGATGAAACAAAACTAACTGGCAACAGACAAACAGAGAACACAGGTATAAGTACACTGGGGATAAAAGGGAATATGGGCGACACCTGGAGGGGGGTGTAGACAAGCACAAAGACAGGTGAAACAGATCAGGGTGTGACACTTATTTACTCAAGACATTTCAGCTTTAATTTTTTTAATTAAATTGTAAAAATTACTCAAATCATAATTCCACTTTGACATTATCCTCTCTGGCGCAAGCGTTCAGCTAGCGACCCACCTCGACAATATCCAGTGAAATTGCAGAGCGCCAAATTCAAAATACAGAAATAGTCATAATAAACATTCATAAAAATACAAGCGTTATACATCGACTTAAAGATGAACTTCTTGTTAATCCAGCCGCTTTGTCAGATTTAAAAAAGGCTTTACGGCGAAAGCATACCATGCGATTATCTGAGGACAGCGCCCCGCTTACGAAAGCATACAAACATTTTCCAACCATGTAGAGGAGTCACGAAAGTCAGAAATAGCGATAAAATTAATCACTTACCTTTGAAGATCTTCATCTGGTTGCAGTCACAAGAGTCCCAGCTACACAATAAATGTTTGTTTTGTTCGATAAAGTCCCTCTTTATATCCCAAAAACTCAGTTTTGTTGGCGTGTTTTGTTCAGTAATCCACTGGCTCAAAGGCGGTCAAAACATGCAGACGAATACATCCTAATACTACCGGTAAAGTTTGTCGAAACATGTCAAACAATATTTATAATTAATCCTCAGGTTGTCAATTGTCTAAATAATCAATAATATTTCAACTGGACAATAGCGTATTCAATAGAAAGGAAAAACAATGAAGGGCGCCCACTCGGTCACTCTTGCAAACCAGTACTGCATGATTCTACAGTCTACTGCCAGAAAGGTCTCATTCTTCTTCATTTTTCAGAAAACAAGCCTGAAACAATGTCTAAAGACTGTTGACATCTAGTGGAAGCCATAGGACCTGCAATCCGGGTCCTAACCCATTAGATACTCAATAGGCATTCAATTGAAAACTACCCACATCCAAAAAATCCCACTTCCTGGATGGATTTTCCTCAAGATTTTCACCTGCCATATTAGTTCTGTTATACTCACAGACATTATTTTAACAGTTTTTGAAACTTTAAAGTGTTTTCTATCCAAATCCAATTATATGCATATCCTAGCTTCTGGGCCTGAGTAACATGCAGTTTACTTTGGACACGCTTCTCATCCAGACGTCGAAATACTGCCCCCAAGCCATAAGAAGATTTATGGGGTATTGTGTGTAGGCCAGTGACACAAAATTTATATTTAATCCATTTTAAATTCAGGCTGTAACACAACAAAATGTGGGAAAGGTCAAGGGGTGTGAATACTTTCTGAAGGCGCTGTAAAGGTGGAAAGCCAACAGCCAGCCATAGGTTTTGTAAAAAAAACTATAAGCAATCACATCTAGTGAAGAGCCCCTGTGTTAAAGGGTATGATCTTGGTATGGATCAGCCTGATAATTTCACCAGGTCATTGTAAGAGATGCAACGTGCTCTCTGAAAATGGTCATTACGATGCATATAGAGAAAAAGGGGAGTAGGTGAGAGGGTTTGAAGGCTGCCATTACTGCTGAGGTGGAGGAAGTGTCTGTAAAGACAACGGGATACCTTAGGCTGATTGTAGCTTCCTGGGACTAAGCAAACAGACATGCTGTACGGATGTACAGCAGCACCTCCTTTGCAGAGACCTGCATAGCCCGTCACTCCCAATGATAATGTCTGAGAGGGGCTTTGCCTTTGCCCTGCAATTACTGTGGGATAAAAGAACACGGTGGAGTGACACATTTTTTTTCTAGGGCTCTTTACATGTAGCGAAAGCACACCTTTAACATCAAACAAACACACCCACCTGGCTATTTACCTGCTCATTATAACCTTTGTGGTTGAATAGAAAGGCAACATAATTATTATTAAAATACACAAAGATTTGTAGAAAATGCAGAAGAACTAAAGATTTGTTGTTTGTATGCATTTAGGCACACTTCAAGCTAACAACCAATCATTTCCCCTTTACTGTAGCTTGCTTATAATTTGATGCACTTGCATTGGTTCCACTGGTGCATCTCGATGAAATATGTATGTGAATAAATGGTGCTTTGATCACATTCCTCCACTCCCTGTTGGCAAGCCCTCGAGTGCAATCATCCTTTTCAGCGGTGAGTGTACAAACAGACACAAAGCCTGGCATAATGGACTTTAAGCCCAGAGATAAGAGACTGAAATCACACTTTAGTGCCTTTTGCTCCATCCCCAACCAATAAGTCTCTATGCTTTTAAAAAATGTATCTATAACTCCAATAACAGCAAGGTCGTGACCTCCTCTTCCCTTCCTATGCACTATACATACAGGATAAAGTGGACATGAATAAAGCATAAAGACAATGTTGGGCGGGGGTGGGGGTTGGGGGGTGATGATGGTGGAGGCATCAGAGGAAAGGGCAGTAGATAAGAGACCTACTGAAACAATGGTGCTCTGCGATTAGGACCTCAAAACAGCAAAGCTGCACTTTATACATGTTTTATCATCACTGAATGGCTTGCAGGGTCCTATTGAGCATGGCAGGAGGGGCTCATATTGGGAAGGCCTTTGTTGTATCCTCCTTTATCGCGAAAATACCCTAATTCAGTGTAGGCCTACAGCCATGACAGTTTAAAGGCAGAGAAACACAATTCAATATTCAACATCTTCTAGAGCATCTTCTATCATTCATGCTCTTTGAGCACACAGCTACATAATGACAGAAACGTTTGTCTCGTGGGCTGCTGTATCTGTGAGAATTAGTAGCTATTGTCTCCTTTAATAATAACCATAGGGTCAGGATAAAGCATGTGATTATAGCAGGATTGGTGAATTGATTTCAATAAACAAACATGAGCCAACGAGAGCGCTGGTGTTGATTGGATTGTGTTAGCATCCATATTTCATCATTACCCCCATGTCATGCTTCACTGTAGAAGTACCAAGAGCAATAATCCCATCTCAACATACTCTCGATGCTGCCCACAGGAATAAATACTACAGTTTACTATAGAATACTACAGTACTTACTGTGGAATTAAACGGAGGTATACTGTAGAATACTATTACACACGGTAGTATCCCTCAATCATGTGTAATGCTTACTATATAATGTTATAATATACTGTAGAGTAATAGTAAATACTGCAGTATTGTTTGCAAAAAAAACACTGTAGTAAATACTTCAGTAATGTCAACAAAAACACGACAGTATTTTAACTATAGTAATACTACAGTATGTCATTTGCATATACACTGCCCATCCCCCTCGCACATAGCTCAATTTGTGACACCCATGAGTGAGAAACTTACAAGTATAGACCATAGATTGTGTTCCCTACAGGTTGTCGAAACGGTAGCAGAAACTCTGAACCTGTCCTTTCAGACCCGAGTCCTACCTGCCTACAGATCAAGGAGAAAGACCCCACTTTTATGTCAAAGATAATAAAACAAAAACACAACAGTAAGTACTACAGTAATGTCCGCAAAAACACTACAGTAATTACTACAGTATATACTACAATATTTATACTATAGTAAACTATAAATACAATAGTAAAGTCTACCAAAACACAAGTGAATACTTTAGTATTCATACTATGGTATACTAGTATTTTTTGTAAGTGGGTGATATAATGTAGGTGACTGTGCTGTCGTAACTGCCGTATTGCCTCTCACGATTCTCGGCTATATTGCTTTCCCACCTTATAAGTAGCACCTATTTCCTCTTCCAGTGAAATAACACAGTCTGAAGGTAATGTCTCTGTTACAGGATGTTGCTGATGGAAAAACGCTGCGCTGTCACTGTCACTATGATACTGCAGAAACAAATTACATTGTAGGTAAGTAGGTATTCCGAGTTTTGCACCAAATGTGAACAACCAACAAAGACATTCCCTGCCATCTGTCATTATCGACTGGTGTATGGTACTTCAAGTAAGTCTGTAAAAAAAGCACAACTTTTCTTTCTGACATACAGTAAATAATTATACATCGACATGACTTTGTTTGACAGAAGAACGACAGTCTCCGTAGCAAAGATCAGTTCCACACTTACAGTGGCTTGTGAAAGTATTGGCATTTTTCCTATTTTGTTGCCTTACAACCTGGAATTAAAATACATTTTTGGGGGGTTTGTATCATTTGATTTATACAACATGCCTACCACTTTGAAGATGCAAAATATTTTTTTGGTGTGAAACAAACAAGAAATAAACAAAAAAACGGAAAACTTGAGGATGCATAACTATTCACCCCCCCAAAGTTAAAACTTTGTAGAGCCACCTTTTGCAGCTAATACACCTGCAAGTCTCTTGGGGTATGTCTCTATAAGCTTGGCACATCTAGCCACTGGGATTTTTGCCCATTCTTCAAGGCAAAACTACTTCAGCTCCTTCAAGTTGGATGGGTTATGCTGGTGTACAGCAATCTTTAAGTCATACCACAGATTCTCAATTGGATTGAGATCTGGGATTTGACTAGGTCATTCCAAGACATGTACATGTTTCCCCTTAAACCACTCAAGTGTTGCTTTAGCAGTATGTTTAGGGTCATTGCCTTGCTGAAAGGTGAACCTCCGTCCCAGTCTCAAATCTCTGGAAGACTGAAACAGGTTTCCCTCAAGAATTTCCCTGTATTCAGCACCATCCATCATTCCTTCAATTCTGACCAGTTTCCCTGTCCCTGCCGATGAAAAACATCCCCACAGCATGACGCTGCCACCACCGTGCTTCACTGTGGGGATGGTGTTCTCGGGATGATGAGAGGTGTTGGGTTTGCGCCAGACATAGCATTTTCCTTGATGGCCAAAAAGCTCCATTTTAGTCTCATCTGACCAGAATACCTTCTTCCATATGTTTGGGGAGTCTCCCATATTCCTTTTGGCGAACACTAAATGTGTTTGCTTATTTTTTTCTTTAAGCAATGGCTTTTTTCTGTCCACTCTTCCGTAAAGCCCAGCTCTGTGGAGTGTATGGCTTAAACTGGTCCTATGGACAGATACTCCAATCTCCGCTGTGGATCTTTGCAGCTCCTTCAGGGTTATCTTTGGTCTCTTTGTTGCCTCTCTGATTAATGCCCTCCTTGCCTGGTCTGTGAGTTTTGGTGGGCGGTCCTCTCTTGGCAGGTGTGTTGTGGTGCCATATTCTATACATTTTTAAATAATGGATTTAATGGTGCTCCGTGGGATGTTAAAAATGTCAGATATTTTTTATAACCCAACCCTGATCTTTACTTCTCCACAACTTTGTCCCTGACCTGTTTGGAGAGCTCCTTGGTCTTCATGGTGCCGCTTGCTTAGTGGTGTTGCAGACCCTAGGTGTCACGTTCGTTATAAGGATCGGACCAAGGCGCAGCGTGGTATGCGTACATTCTTATTTATTTAAAGAATGAACACTGAACAAACTAACAAAATAACAAAACGAAATGTGAAGCTATACAAACGAGTGCTGACAGGCAACTATACATAGACAAGAACCCACAAACACCAAAGGGAAAATGGCTACCTAAATATAATCCCCAATCAGAGACAACGATAAACAGCTGCCTCTGATTGGGAACCATATCAGGCCACCATAGACATACAAAACACCTAGACCTACAACAACCCTTGACATACAAAAACCCTAGACAATACAAAAACTAACGAACCCACCCTAGTCACACCCTGACCTAACCAAAATATAAAGAAAACAGAGATATCTCAGGTCACACTAGGGCCTTTCAGAACAGGTGTATATATACTGAGATCATGTGACAGATCACGTGACACTTATATTGCACACAGATGGATTTTATTTAACTAATTATGTGACTTCTGAAGGTAATTGGTTGCACCAGATCTTATGTAGGGTCTTCATTGCAAAAGGGGTGAATACATACTGTATGTATTTTTTTATATATTTTTTTGAAGCAAGTAATTTTTTTCATTACACTTCACCAATTTGGACTATTTTGTGTATGTCTGTTATATGAAATCCAAATAAAAATCTATTTAAAAACAGGTTGTATTGCAAGAAAATAGGAAAAACACCAAGGGGGATGAATACTTTTGCAAGGCACTGTAAACGTGTAATGGACCTACAGACATAAAGTATAATATGCCAGCTAGGTCAGGAAACACACACAATAGATTGTTTTCCTCGTTGTGTGACAAAACTGTAGTCATAGAAATACTAATAAAGCAATGGGACTCCCTAAACCTCCCTAAATCTTTCTTGGATTATTACCAATCCCACAAAGTATGACTCCAAACATCCAGAAAAGGCTACTCTTCTTTATGTTATCCTCACAAATAATCCTGATAGGAATCAGTCTGGTGTTTTCTGTAATGACCTTAGTGATCACTTGTCACGTTCCTGACCTGTTTTCTCTTGTTTTGTATTTATTTAGTATGGTCAGGGCGTGAGTTGGGTGGGTTGTCTATGTGTTGTTTTCTATGTTGGGGTTTTGTGCGTTCGGCCTGGTATGATTCTCAATCAGACGCAGCTGTCAATCGTTGTCCCTGATTGAGAATCATACTTAGGCAGCCGGGGTTCACGTGTGTGTTTGTGGGTGTTTGTATTTCGTGTCAGTGTTCGTGCCACACGGGACTGTTGTTCGGTTAGATTATCTTTTGTTATTTTGTTTCGTGTAGTGTTCAGTTTATTGTGAATAAAACATGGACACTTTCCACTCTGCGTTTTGGTCCGATCCCTACACTACACCCTACACTATACAAATCTGCCGTAACATCACTGCTTTACAGCCCGTGTTCGTAATGGCTGCTCAGTGAAACGACCTGTCCTGATTAGTCATAGACGCTTACTAAAACACTTTAATGAGCAAGCCTTCCTTCATGAACTGGCCTCTGTAAAATGGTATAGAATCAGCTTGATCCCATCTGTCGAAGATGCTTGGACCTTCTTTTTTGACATTTTCAGTGGTATTGTTAACAAACACACGCCCATAAATAAAATGAGAATTCAAAACAGGTTCAGCCCCTGGTTTGAGAGTGATCTTGAAGAGTTATGACACCTCAAGAATTGAATTTGGCGAATGGTTCGGCACACGCATACTCAGGCAAATGAGAAATAAGTGCACTCAGGCTATCCATAAGGCCAAAGTTAGTTACTTTAAGGAACAGTTCTCTCTCTGTGCGTCTAACCCCAAGAAGTACTGGAAAACGGTTAACCTCTAACGAGCCTCTACCCCGGGTCCGGGATCACCCCCCATCCCCCCACACACTGATTAGCATAGCTAGCATAGCTTCACAAGTAGATAGTAGCATCTAAATATCATTAAATCACAAGTCCAAGACACCAGATGAAAGATACAGATCTTGTGAATAAAGCCACCATTTCAGATTTTTAAAATGTTTTACAGGGAAGACAAAATATGTAAATCTATTAGCTAAACACGTTAGCAAAATACACCACTTTTCTAACTCCATCAGTTTCTTACTACTTCAGGTGCTATCACCAATTCGGCTAAACTAAGATATTGATAGCCACTAACCAAGAAAAAACCTCTTCAGATGACAGTCTGATAACATATTTATGGTATAGGATAGGTTTTGTTAGAAAAAAGTGCATATTTCAGGTAGAAATCACAGTTTACAATTGCACCGACCATCACAAGACGACTAGAATTACTATAGAGAGCAACGTGTATGACCAATTTACTCTTAATAAAACATTTCATAAGAATAGACAAAGCATAGCAATGGAAAGACCCAGATCTTGTGATTCCAGACAATATTTCAGATTTTCTAAGCGTTTTACAGCGAAAACACAATAAATCGATAAGTTAGCATACCACATGTGAAAACGTTACCAGAGCATCGATTCCAGCCAAAGAGCGCTATAACGTAATCACCGCCAAAATATATTAATTTTTTCACTAACCTTCTCAGAATTCTTCCGATGACACTCCTGTAACATCATTTTACAACATACATATACAGTTTGTTCGAAAATGTGCATATTTAGCCATACAAAACCGTGGTTATACAATGAAAATAGTAGCAACTCAAGCATCAAAATGAGGGACGTCAGCTTTCAGAGTGATCTAGTTTAATCGAAAGCTAATCATATACTTGACAAAAAAATACAGGGTTGACAGGAATCGAAAGACAAATTAGTTCTTAATGCAACCGCTGACTTACATTTTTAAAATTATCCTTACTTTTCAATACAGGGTTCGCCAAGTGACGCGATAACAAACAAAATGGCGAAATATGCGTTTAAAATATTTCGACAGAACAACGATTTATCATATTAAATATTGCTTACTTTGAGCTGTTCTTCCATCAGATTCTTGGGCAATGTATCCTTTCTATGTTGTAATCTTCTTTTGGTCGATAGATGTCCTCTGTCCTTCGAAATGTCCACTAACGATCGAACGGGACCCCAAAACGTGTCCAAAGTTTCAGAGTGCACAACAAAGAAATCCCCCAAAATCGCACTAAACGGATATAAATTGCTATAAAACGGTTCAAATTAACTACATTATGATGTTTTTAACAACTATAACGACTAAAAACATGACCGGAGAAATATCACTCTCTAAACAACGATTTGGAAGGAGGCAGGTCTGATGCCCATCTTGCGCACGACGCATGCAGGAAGAGAGCGGTACTTCTACGTTTTCTTGTTTTATAGTGGCTGTGATTGTGCAATAGACTCCATTCAAAACGTGATGACGTACAGACACCCAGAGGAAGACGTAGGCAGTGTCGGTTTCTTCATAGCATTCACTGTCGCCTTAAAAACAGACTCCAGATCAGGGGTAAAAATTTCTGAAATCTGACCCCTGTCATGAAAAGTGCTGTAGATATTGTTCTGTACCACTCAGAGACAAAATTCCAACGGCTATAGAAACTAGAAAGTGTTTTCTATCCAATAATAACAATAATATGCATATTGTACGATCAAGAATTTAGCACGAGGCAGTTTAATTTGGAGACCCAAATATGCTAATGCGGAACAGCACCCCCTATAGTTCCAAGAAGTTAAAGACCTGGAGAACAAACCCTCCTCCTCACAACTGCCCATGTCCCTTAATGTTGATGATGTGGTTGTTACTGACAAGAATCACATGGCTGAGCTCTTTAATCACCACTTAATTAAGTCAGGATTCCTATTTGACTCAGCCATGCCTCCTTGCCCGTCCAACATTTCCTCACCTCCCTCCCCTTCTAATGCGACTTATCCCTGATGCTTCTCCCTCTTTTTCCCCTGCCCCACTACAAAGTTTCTCCCTGCAGGCAGTCACTGAGTCCGAGGTGCTAAAGGAGCTCCATAAACTTGACCCCAAAAAAACATCTGGGTCAGATGGTTTAGACCCTTTCTTCTTTAAGGTTGCTGCCCCTATCTTTGCAAAGCCTATCTCCAACCATTTTAACCTGTCTCTCCTTTTTGGGGAGGTTCCCATTGCTTGGAAGGCAGCCACGGTTCGTCCTTCATTTAAAGGGGGAGATCAAGCTGAGATCAAGCCTAACTGTTATAGGCCTATTTCTATTTTGCCCTGTTTATCAAAAGTGTTGGAAAAACTTGTCTAAAATCAACTCACTGGCTTTCTTGATGTCTATAGTATTCTCTCAGGTATACAATCTGTTTTTCGCTCAGTTTATGGATGTGTCGCTGCAACCGTAAAGGTCCTCAATTATGTCACCATTGCCCTTGATTCTAAGCAATATTGTGCTGCTATTTTTATTGACTTGGCCAAGGCTTTTGATACAGTAGACCATTCCTTTCTTGTGGGCCGGCTAAGGAGTATTAGTATCTCTGAGGGGTCTTTGGCCTGGTTTGCTAACTACCTCTCTCAAAGAGTGCAGTGTATAAAGTCAGAAAATCTGCTGTCTCAGCCACTGCCTGTCACCAAGGGAGTGCCTCAAGGCTCGATCCTAGGCCCCACCCTCTTCTCAATTTACACCAACAACATAGCTCAGGCAGTAGGAAGCTCTCTCATCCATTTATATGCAGATGATACAGTCTTATACTCAGCTGGCCCCTCCCTGGATTTTGTGTTAAATGCTCTACAACAAAGCGTTCTTAGTGTCCAAGGGTAGTGTTCTCTACCCTTAACCTTGTTCTTACCACCTCCAAAACAAAGGTAATGTGGTTTGGTAAGAAGAATGCCCCTCTCCCCACAGGTGTGATTACTACCTCTGAGGGTTTAGAGCTTGATGTAGTCATCTCATACAAGTACTTGGGAGTATGGCTAGACGGTAGACTGTCCTTCTCTCAGCAAATATCAAAGCTGCAGGCTAAAGTTAAATCTAGACTTGGTTTCCTCTATTGTAATCACTCCTCTTTCACCCCAGCTGCCAAACTAACCCTGATTCAGATGACCATCCTACCCATGCTAGATTACGGAAACATAATTTATAGATTGGCAGGTAAGGGTGCTCTCGAGTGGCTAGATGTTCTTTACCATTCGGCCATGAGATTTGCGACCAATGCTACGTATAGGACACATCACTGCACTCTATACTCCTTTGTAAACTGGTCATCTCTGTATACCCGCCGCAAGACCCACTGGTTGATACTTATTTATAAAACCCTCTTAGGCTTCACTCCCCCTATCTGAGAGAGCTACTGCAGCCCTCATCCTCCACATACAACACCCGTTCTGCCAGTCACATTCTGTTAAATGTCCCCAAAGCACACACATCCCTGGGTCGCTTCTGTTTTCAGTTTGCTGCAGCTGGCGACAGGAACAGCTGCAACAAACTCAAACTGGACAGTTTTATCTCAATCTCTTCATTCAAAGACTCAATATTGGACACTCTTACTGACAGTTGTGGCTGCTTTGTCTCTACCTTCTTGCCATTTGTGCTGTTGTCTGTGCCCAATAATGTTTGCACCATGTTTTGTGCTGCTACCATGTTGTGTTGTCATGTGTTACTGCCTTGCTATTTTGATGTCTTAGGTCTCTCTTTATGTAGTGTTGTGTTGTCTCTCTTGTCATGATGTGTGTTTTGTCCTATATTTATATATATTTTTTATTTATTTAAATGTTTTTTTAAATGTATTTCTACCCGCAGGATGCCTTTTGCCTTTTGGTAGGCCATCATTGTAAATACGAATTTGTTCCTAACTGACTTGCCTAGTTAAATAAAGGTTAAATAAAAAATAAATAAAAAATAGTGACTATACTATTTGTAAAATCTGATGAACAGCAAGGTCTGTGACATAGTGATTGAGAGACTGTGAACCTGCATATTGCATGTTGTATAACCTGTGATTTCTACAGTAATGAGTGCTGAGGTGAGGATGTTATCCCCTCCTCTATCTGTTTGCTACTCTGAACCAGCCTTGCACTCCACTAGTCTGAGCTGCACTGCAGTGAATACATCCCTTGCCCATCCCATAGTAATTCCAAGCACATGCCTGTGTCACCTAACACAGACGAACCAATCGGTGATCTGTCCATCTTCAACCTTACAGTAATGTGTCAGCCACACCCCCCGAATGGCTGTGACACACACATTGCAATCAGATGAACACACACACACACACACACACACACACACACACACACACACACACACACACACACACACACACACACACACACACACACACACACACACACACACACACACACACACACACACACACACACACACACACACACACACACATCCCGTAGGTGTTCATGGATCCATATGTGACAGGCTTTTAGTACTGCTGCAACAGGTTTGGTTGGATAAGGGTACAGCACTCAGTTTGAGTGAACAAGTGTGTGTGGGCAGGCAGTCTCTTGCCCCAGCCTCATTGCTGCACTGTGAATCCACAGGGTGGTCAAGTGGCATTTGGGAATAAATGAGTTTGCTAAAGTACCAGTGGCACAGCAGTCGCATATTTACTTGTATATTATCGTAATACGGCGGATGGATGGTAGAATCAAATACTGTTTTCCCAGCTGATTTGGGGTTGACAGAAAATCCCTCAGCAATAATGGAGGTCGTTTTTAGCCTTCAGCAGAGAAAGAAAACAAATATGAAATGAGAATGTATGCATTCTTTGTAAGAGTGTGAATGTAAATTATTCATGGGAATGAGAAAGCATTCAATTTGGTATCGGGATGAATATTAAAAGGAAGACAGCCATCAATAGAAATGTTGATAGATGCCAGTTCTCTTTAATCCTTTGCCCTGTATTGTAGACTAGGCATGTGCCCTTACTCAGAGGCATATCATGAATACTGCATAAATAAATGGCCTGTTTAAAGTGTGCGTGTGTGTGTGTGTGTGTGTGTGTGTGTGTGTGTGTGTGTGTGTGTGTGTGTGTGTGTGTGTGTGTGTGTGTGTGTGTGTGTGTGTGTGTGGGTGCGTGCATGCATGCTGGGTTACTAATAGTACAGTAATATACACATTGTATATGACTCATATTTCCATATAGCAGTAATAAGAGAAGGCAATTCCTCTTAAAGTGTGGAGTCATTGTTAGGATATGTTTTGCTGACCACAAATGTTGTTGATAACACCTCATTCTAATGCTGGCTCTATGATTCTCCGTGTACAGGGTTAAGGGGTTAGCATGTTACAGTATGTCTTCATTAAGTCTATTATCTGAGCCTACACTGACAGACACCTCAAGCTGTCCAATCCTCATTGACCTTATTTGTCATCCATCCCCCCTGTCTCTCCTTTCCTAAATTTATACATTATGGTGCATTTGTTGACAGGCTACAAGGCTTCAGAGCTAGCTCTGTTGACCTTTACAGAAAATCCACCCCAAAACTATACATAATTGGACAAAAACATTTTATTTCTGTTGTTTTGTCCATCTCACTAGACGCTACTTGTTTTCTAAAGGTCCAATTGAAATTACAGCTTTTAGTATGCTGAAATGCATTCTATTCAGTTGTATTTCCTGTCTTTGACAACAAACATGAGCTGTCAGTGAATCTAGACGGCCACAGAGACGTTCATCGAGAGAACTGTAGTTAAAGCCTGCCCGAGAAGCCCATCTCTGTGAGGAAGGTCTAATTTGTGCAGCTTCATACGGGGAATGATATGGAACACTTCTTTTAACTGAGGATATTGGAAAGATGTCAAGGAGAGCTTGTGAGTAGTCAATAAACATGATGTAAAAAGGTTAATTTGCCATCTAGTCACTGCGACCTCAGACTGGAAGACATACAGGGTGCTGAAGACAAGTTATAACCTGCATTTAATTAAGAGCCAAGGAGCATTTGCACTTCCACTCATGTACATGGCTATTACAAAAATACATACACATGCATAAGACAATGAAGTGTGGATGGTGTACTTTTGGTAGGGTATCTGACCCGAAATGTTATTACTTTTTGTAACTTCCACAGATAGCATTTCATAGTATCTATGCAACAATGTCTGTGGATTTATTTGACTGGTCTGCTTAACATATTAAATGCACATGGTACGAAGTTGCCCTTTGTTCTGAGTGGTCAGTCCATCTGAAATCCTTCAGTCCCTGGTAGCCAGACAAGCCAAGTGTAGGAATAGATTTGTCGATTACCCCTTCCACCTCTCTTTCCCAACAACACCCCACCTTATCACCCCCTCCCTCTCTACTCTAGAGCCTTGGAACCAAAGAGCAGCCCCACTAATTCCAGCAGGCCCCAGCTGTAAATAGGGCTGGGAATGCCAAGCTTTCTTATCAGATTATCCCAGAAAGGGCCCTATCTGCCTCTGATTTACACAGATCGATTCTCCATTAAAAATGAACATTGCCTCAGATGTTCATTGGACAGAGTAGGAGCAGGCTGCAATGCGTGCTGCGTTGGCTGTTTGCCGTGGCATGAGGGGGATCATCAATTGTGACTGGAGCACAGCCTGCAGAAAATGGGAAGGGATAATTGAAGGTAAATTACTTATTTCCTCTGTCAAGTATATTGCTATGGAGGTTATTGGTTACAGAAATTAGGCAAAAGACAAAATACCTAAAGTGACAGACCTCTGAAAGAGAGTATATTTGCCTTACTGGTAGCATTGAAGTATCTTGAAAGCAGCAGGCATATATTGTATTTTGTGTATCATGCCGTTTTCCTCTCAAAATATCGACATTGCACTGTGACTTCCTGGTTAACTCTTTTGAACCTCCTGTTTGGGACCTGTGGAGGCTGTTCTTGTTGGTGAGTCATATTTTGAAAGGAGAAAAAAAACTGTTACACCTTTTTGGGTCGCTGTCGGACTTTGACATACAGTATGTTTTGGGTCATAGGAATAATCTCTCTTCTGGAATTGGAAGTGATGAGGAAGCCGTTATACAAGGCGCAGATCCACCGTACACACTTCTTTCATTGTCTCTAATTCAAGACAAGCTAGTCTCAAGTGAGTTAATTTGGTTTTGACAAAACCGATCAAAGCATCAAATTACAGAAGATTATTTCAGTGCAATGTTGGGATAGACAATCATTACGGTCTTGCATTCACACAACAGTACATTTGCATTGCTTAAAGAAGGGGGAACAGCACATCATTTGTATACCTGCATCAGATTATGGTTATGGTTTGAATATCAGTCGTAGCTTCAACGTGCACCTTATTACACCTTGCCAACTCTGTCATTCACCTCTTCAACATGATTTGACATTTAGATACCCATCAAACACACAGTACGATCTTCAATGGGAATTATATATCTTTTTTCAAGATAAGACACAATTGTATTTCAAATTCGAAGTTCCTATTAGTTCTCCTCAGACTGATTAAATTGTACCTTTAGAGATAATTAACTGGTGTCTCAGTAATAGCCTACATCTATAAGCAGGGTGTGGGCCCCCACACAAGGGATCCTGGCCAGATTCAGAAATACCTCCAAAGAAGTGACTGACTGACTGATAGCAACTAAAGCCCTTGTGGATGGGAAGAAACTGATGCAGTGCTGAGGTACTTGGGTTGAATCCAGACACCTAGTGAAAAGCAGGTCTCTGACACCATTTCTATGTGTTTTGATACTGCAGTTAGCCCTGAACTGTTTTGGAGTTGGCATCGGTTATCACCTCTATGATTTGCCAACGGACCAGCTAATGACCTTCACATCCATGTCATTCAGTGCAGAGTTAAACTCTTGTCATTCAGTACTGTATAAGTCCTGTAGAAATAGGTCTGATTATACAAGACTTTACGTAAGCCGTATGATTTAAAAATCCCCAGAGCACTTTAAGAGGAAATCTCTATCTGAACCTGAGAACAGTTATTTCTGATGTTGTCACATGAGACACAGACCGACGGCTGGTTGACACCTGCTTTTATTTCTGCTGTATGATGAAATTCAGGAGATACAGTTGAAACAATTTTTTTTTAGCCAATCAGACATTCCTGGATGTCCTAGCTCTTTGGAATCGCTGAAACATTTCCCTAAGTTTTCAAAGATAATCAACTTCAATCATGTGTAACGTTTAGACAAATTAAAATTCCATCTAGATGTGCGAGATCATCAGACAGCAGAATTGTACTCGGCTTTGGATTGTGCCATATACAGTATGCTATTCTTATGGAGCTGTTAAAAAACCTAGAGTCTCTTATATGACCCAGTGTACACTAGGCCTATCATAAATCAGAAGGACTTGCTGTCATATCGCAATACAGATTTATTGACGTCGTGAGCCATTACACAATAGATAGTCTGAGCCTGCACATTACTGGCCCGTACATGTACCTGAGGAGCAGGGTCAATGGTGAAATGGTGAAACCCTGCAGGGATTTATACCATGTAAGAGGTTGCAGTCAGTAGCAACAATAGTGTTATCTGTCTGTTAACCTGGAAACAAACCCATTTGATTGGTGCCCCTTGCTCTGTGCTAATGTCAACATGTATCAACATGCTATGTTGTACTGCCTGTTACACCAGCGAGACAGATGGACCTCCTCTGTCTGTGCAGCTCATCAGCTGTGTGACAATGTAACTTCTGTTAACAAGATACCTTACAGTAGCTGAGCAAGCACTGGTGTGCCTCTGTGGTCTATGGAGATCTGGGATGCACTTCACATCTACATCCACTTTCATGTACCCTGTGCACCTTGGATGCATAGTACATATTCATGTTACCTATAGGGAATGTGTTGCACAATAATTATGTCAGGAGAGATGCTATGCCATATACTGTACCTGAGCTATGATATAGCATATGCGCTGACTGACGTACCAACACACAACCATATGTCAGTCTGGAAGTGGAATTCAAGCTGGGAAGCCTTATTTTAGAGTCTAACTTTGAATGTTCAAAAAAAGTGACAGAAACTCTGTTTCTGGCAACCGCTGCCTTTGGTTCCAATAAATCAGTGACATGCATACATTTCCATACATTTGGGCTGGTGATGAGGTGAGGGACGTCATGCATGGCCTCTGGGGTACCTCTTATTTATTAGCATCAGCAGTGGGGAAGCAGTCTGTCAATGGCAGCCTCCCTCGCTTCGCCTCTCCCCACAATCTCATCACAGATTGTTGATGATCTGCTCTCCGCAGCTTCTAATATGAGTCCGGGTAAAATTGGCAATTGATTACCCAATTGAACCTGACCACACGCTATGCCCACTGTTTGAAATCGGAGAAGCCTGTATCCTTTAGGCATCGATCGGACAGTCTGGTGTGGCAGTGCTACAATGCCAGAGCACCCAACTGAAGGACTCACACACTCCCATACACTGCGATGGAATTTCTGCTCAGCAAGGCTGCAAAAGTCAGGCCACTATTTAGACTGGGAGATTGGTGATTCATTGACAATTATGTAAATAATTAGAATGGAGTATTTACTGAGTGTCTTGCCATTATTATCACAGGACTAGCGCTCCTAATTTGAGTTGGTCTTTATGAGATTTTAATGTAAACCTCTTTTTGTACGGTGCCTTGAGGGTGGCCTTCAAGTGAATAGATCAATGGATTTATTAATGAATCAACATGAACAGTGATGTTAACCACAGCGAGTAAGGGAAGAGCACTCACTTGTATCTTGCAGACTCCAGAGTTTTATTTCTAATTATGCGACGAAGGTAACTTTCAATGCTCCATGCTGACTCTGCAGACCCCATTAATAACAGCCTTCCTTCTGATCAACAGACGAGGAGAGGGAATTTCTCTGGATTAGAGAGAATCGCACAGAATGCATGGCCCATCATTACATGGCCCATATATCCATAGAAGCAGGTGCAAGAGCACACACACCCACACACACACACAAAATGCAAGCAATACAAAACATTGAACTGAGAACACATCTTTTTTTAAATAGTAAAATATACATGAATGTGGTAGGCCTACCTTTTCATTGTAGAAGCCTTGGAGAAGTGTAGATGCCTTTTAAAAGTATCTTCTAAGTGTGTTGTGGGTGCTCAGTTGCCATGGTGTGGGTTGTATAGCGTGAGTGATCTCAGAGAGTGGGATGAACAAGTGACAGCTCCACAGTTGAATCTGCAGCTCCGAGTGGCTGGCAGTTGAGCGTTTTGTTTTGTGTGGTGTTTCTCTTTCTCTCAGCTGACAAGCCTCTGATTGAACAAACCCATGTGGATTGGCAGGCGGTGGGCTGTGGGGAGTTAAAATAGGAGATTGAGACAGTAGGTGATTGATGGCTTGATTGTGGATGCTTCCTGTCTCTGAAAACAAAAAAAGGTATATTTAATGTGTTATTTTTTTTTAAACCAATTGAAATAACTTCTTTATCCCTTCAAAAGTATTTGAAGTATTTTAAATTATCTTTGTTCAGGCAGAACTATTTATGGTACAAACTATGTATAGGCCTATAGTGCAAATATATTGTAGATGACATTGTTATCAGAATATTTCAGGGTAAATTAGATGGGTATGTTTGATAGACTAATAGAATAATGTTCCTTGTCTGTCCAAAAGCTGTTAACCCAGTGTTAACCCAGCAGCCTATTTATTTGGTGTGGAGCAGCAACATTTGAGACGGATTGGTCTCTTCTGTTGGTATTTCCTTCCAGTGTAAGTGATGCAGAAGGATGGGATCCAGGGTTGTATTTACAAAAATATACAAATAGCAAAAAATACTTGAGAAAATGACTTAACTGAATTAATTAACAAAAATAATAAACTTGGTCAATAGCAATATATAACTTGACGGGCCCGCGCTCATTGGAGCCAGTTAACAGAGGTGGTGAGTACACGTTAGCTTTTCCCAAAAAATAGGAAACGTTTCTTATTACGTAATATGATTTCCAGCCTCTGGCGTTTGTTCTTTTACATGATATAAGATACTATGTTTGATGGGACCACCCTGCGATAGCATAGTTACGTTAAGAAGCAATTTTCACAGCAAACAATTCCGTTTGTGTGGGGAGAAATGGAGGGAAATGTTCCACATGACGAGAGTACTGTTCATTCTTAAAAAAGAAAAGCCACGACATGTTAGTGAGGATACTGTGTACAGGGCTGCTTATTGAAATACTTAAATTGGTGAGAGTGGGTAACATTGTTTTGTCAGCACATCAAATAGGTATTCAAAATGACTGTGGAGCAATTGAGGTTCAAAAATAAGATCAGCCCTCATATTGTAATATGCACATTTTCTTGGCACTGTCCAATGGTTGATGAGGGTTAAATAAACACGTTTGATGGTTGCAGCTTTCAATAGATACCTCTCCAAGCTAGTGACTTAGGGCCAAACAACCTTCAGTCTGGACTGAGTTGAAGTGATTCTCAGGGAAGGGTTGTTTTTCATAGGGCCATGCAGCCAGACAGTCAGGACAGGTAGCCAGGAGCAGGGATCTGCTCAAGAGGCTTGGAAACAGAAAGGCAGTCGCGTTCCAGAAAGGAAATGGGCAAGCCCTCTCGTCGCCAGGGAACACACCAACGTGTGGAGACTGTGGAGAAACCCCTGTAATATCACTGAATACATCTGCTTCAGTTTGTTAAACAGAGCGATGGTGTGCAAATCTCTCTCTGTGCCTGTGGTGAGTGCATGTTGTGTGTTTCTGAGAGATCAACCATTATTGCTTTATAAACTGTATATTTGGAGGTGGCGTGGAGTAGCAGAATCAGTAGTCATAATTATGTTCAATTCACCGTATTGTTCATATCTGTGGGTGGAATATAGTATATGCACATATGAATGCCTACGTAGTCCTACATTAGTGTGGGTGTGTGGGTGTGAAGCAGTGTGAGGATGTCTGTATGCTCCCTGGAGGCAGCTGTCCACCTTGGGTGTAGTAGAGCAACACAGTGTGGGACACAGGGAAGTAATGAATGACACAGGCAGCACAGATGGGATATTAGGGGTTGAGGCGGAGGTAATAACGCTGTCTCCTAATAGCTTGTTCTGGTTGTTTTCCCCAATTAGCCACTGCCTGAGACAGGCTATCCTGTAGACTTGTATGGTCATGTGGTGTCAGCAGATAACAGGAAGGGCTGTTGGGGGACTGTGGGGGGACGGTGGTGGGGGTTGAGAGCCGGATGTGACGGCCAGTACCCGGCAAGGCGGGAGGTTGGCAGGGGGTTGGCAGGGGGTTGGCAGGGGGTTGGCGGAGCTCTTTTTCTGCATTAATGAGAATCACAGGTGAATTGCGCTGGCTCGGCCTGCAAGCTGATGACTCTGAGGACACCTCACCTTTGTTCGGAAGCTCAAGCTTAATTGAAATCGGCGTGGCACGGGACATCGCTGAAGGGGAGGAGGAAGGGGCAAGCTGCCATTGCACACCCAGGCCTTGACACACTGTCATCCGTCACTCAAACGGCAGACTGAGCAATTTCAACAGTTGTGCGTGGCTTAAATGCCTCTGTCAATGCTGGAGGTTTGTTTGTGCCTGTGATTGGCATGGGGCTGCAATACAACGTAATATAAAGTTCTTAATCAGATCCCTCTGAGAAGCAATTGGATTGTGTCAATTCCCCTCTGTGTGAACAAGCTATAAGTATGAGTGTGACCGGTGTAGATTGCCTCTGTGTTGTGTTTTGTTCAGCTTATAGTATATAACCACAGGATCAGGGTTGGTGTTGATCTTCTTTTCTCTCATAAAGATACTACAGTAACAACATCCATAGATTAAAATGTTGGGCTGCCCTTATGCGCCAAGTCCTCAGTAGAAAGGGTTAAAAGAGTAACAATGATCTCATTTGACAATAATGCAATATAGTGCAATGTTGAGTTTGAAATGAATGACAAATGTGCAATGTAGCCTATAGGGCCTAGGTTTGCCAACTCTCTCAATGACGGCCCGGTGTTACGTACAGTAATGACGTGCGTTTGCAAACAAAGCTAACCGTGGACGGTAAATATCACCAACATAACTTGACGAACAAAAACACATGACATACCTGATGAAGAAACGAACAACATCCATAAATGAAACGTTGTGCAGCCCTTATGCACCAGCTCCTCTGTAAAGTACAAATGAACAACGAAAGGGGACAGGAATAGCCATGCTAGTCCGATGACGAAATAAATGTACAGTAAAATACCTAGCATGTGCAGCATTCATAGATCAACAGATAGAAAGCTAATAACTGAAACAAGATATTGGTGGGAGGCCATTATAACAAAATGTAAGTGACCATATAAACAAAATATCTTTGTTTTAACATATAGAATTGATTCGGATTTTCACGGGACAATTTCACTGTAACCTATCTGTTCCATATGGTACAGCGGAAAGCGAAGAGGACAGGGGGGCAGGGGGGCAGGGGGTGTTTATGAGGGGGAAAGCAGAAGGAGAAAGAAGAGTGCAACATTAGAAAGAGCACTTACAACAACAAAAGGAATGTACACTAACATCAGGCATGGGAACTATTTTGAATTTGTGGAGTTATATTACATGAAATTCAACACTTGTTACATGAAGAGTTTGCTGCTGTTTATGCTTCCATTGGGCTGGCCCCCTACGAGGTTATATGATCATTCTCTTACGCTCATCTGTAATGAATAGTCATCTGTTTGATTGAGGAGAATAATTAGCAGCAGGATCTCAGACAGTTAAACCAACGATTTGTATAACTAACCCAAGATGGACCAGAGCCTGTCGATTCCAATGGGAGCAAATTAATCATAGTGGGTAGAACAAGCAAGGAGGTGGGCAGAGCCAAGCACGAGCTAGTGAGATCCTATTGCCTCGTTCTAGCATTTATTTGCATATTTCCGTTAGGGAACGCTTACTCTGTAAAGTATGCGTGTGCAATAGCTCAATTTGCCCTTGCATTCCTTCTAAACAACGCAATTTTTTACAGACATCACTTTAGAGATACCAATACTGTTATTATAGTTAAATATAGATATGCTCTCATTTCAAATTCAATTACACCTAAAACATGCCAGCAGTTAAGCCAATGATACCAACTTGATGAATATGAACCACTACCATATTCTGTGGTCTAGCTGGCCAGCTGATGAACGCAAGGGCTTATCAATTATTAACAACCAAGGCTCAGTGGCGCCGGAGATCCAAAATGCCCTTAGGCTTGTTTTGTTGTTGATAGCATGCAACCAAGAGCCACATCCATTATAAACAAAATCATTAGCCGCTTCATGCTCCGCTAGCCTAGTCAGTCAGATGTATTTAAGGACAAAGGGCCAGGTTGATATTAACATGGCTCTACTGTAGTATGTCCTAGATCCTTCCTCACTCAAGGGCCCTGTGAGCTCAAACTGCAAGTTTGAGGAGAAAGGATTTGTTGTTTAAAAGGATGGAGAAGAATGAGTGTTTGCGAGATGGATGCCGTAAACCAACCCGTGAGGCCTCTCTGTAACTCACACAAGTGTTTACAGAGGAAACTCCGCATTTCTAGCTAAGGATGTCTTCTGTGTGTTCAGTATATCTTCTGTTGTGTTTCAGTATATCTTCTGTTGTGTTTCAGTATATCTTCTGTTGTGCTTCAGAGTGAACAAAATCTTTGCCATTTAAACCAAAAGTTTTGAAACACAAGTTAATGATTTAAAGCTGGTCCTCCACTTATATTTGTTCTCTCAGAGTGGTTTATGTGAATAGTATAAATGGTTCATAATTGTGTCCTCACAATTATGAGTGTCGTAGGTTTCCCTACGACACTCATCCATCCTCTCCCCTCTCTCCGTTCCCAAAGAGGCTCTGACAGACTGAGGAAACACCAGGTGAGGGACATGATGCCATTGGTCACAAATGTATAGTGGAACAATCACACACCCAGATCCTCTCTATCTCAGACTCGGAGGATGAAAGGGGTTCCCTGCCTGCTAATGCCCCTCTTCTCTGACTGTTATTCTTAAACTGCAGAACCACACATATCTGCCTGCCTGTTCCCCACAAAATAAATACAGACTTGATGTCTACTGTTTTTCTATGGTTCCTGCAGTTCCATGTGGTCCCTTGTCTGTTTCCAGAATATATATGTGTAATCCCTGTGATAACGAGCACTTCCTCACTTTGGTGTGTCTGGCTAGATTCATCATGCTCTTTATCAGACAGCTCAGGCCTTTGTGGACGTGCTGTCCTCTAGCAGGTTCTTGAAGGACATATGGGCATGCCGAGCTAATCATATAATTAATCTCACATGTTCATCTAGGTTCCTGTGAAGGGCACTGCATGGCTACTAGGATACTCTCACCACCATTATGTGTGGAATTGAAGAGGGGGATCTTCACCGTCTGTTTTCATGGCCTTCTTTTCATCACAATCCTAGTAGTTGTTTTTGTATTCACACAGTAAGGTCTGACAACCATAAACTTCAATCCTCAGTATTATGTTACCTTTCCCCCCCAGAATAAAATGTTTCAGGTGTCTATATTTTTTGCTGCATGCCAAATAAAGTGTGAGAGTTGTTGATAACTCAATGGTGTAGTTCTGTCGCCCAATTGTTTCTATTATTGAAACCGCTGGCCCTGTCAATACGAGCTGTGGGCTTCAGTGAGTGACAGATCCGCATGGATTTTCCAATTCAGGCACAGATGATTGGAATTAGCTACTACTGAGTCCTTCGTCGGCGACAGTTCGGCTCTCTTAATTATCTCTCCCTCAACAGATAACCTGTCAGTCCCGTCACAATTACCAGAGAGATTTTGGAACCCTTCCAGTCAATTCAGGGGATCTTTGATGATATATTGCCAGCAGGAGTTGGCTTTGTTATTAAAGGATAAACTCCACCCTCCTCCCCTCCTCATAATGGCCACTGCAGGAAGTAATGTGTCAAATAGACAACATTAATAGACAGGCACTCTGTCATGTCATCACTGTGCTTTGTTGTCATGTACTATCAGTGTGTCCACGTCGGAACTGATACCTGGAGAGTGGAGATGAGTAAGCGCGGGAGGATGTAGCTTATAGCAGGGACATTGGCTTGTATCTATGGTAACACAGTGATATGGATTGACAGAAAAGAAAGGTTTCTCATCAACAGAGAAAGAACCTGCTTTGATGTCACTGTTTGCACCCATGAATAGGGTTTCAAGCCTCACTTCATTATTGGTTGGCCATGTCGGAACACACTGATTTTGTCTTCCTCTCAAGAGCATACTACTACTATTACCATGCTACTGCTGCCTCCCACAACACCCCCTCTCGCCCACTAGAATTCAACCTAATTGACTTCCTCTTTAGGTTTAGGTCTGTTACTCTTATTGATTTGTATATTAAAATGAATCCCAGGTTTGCACCTGAAGTCTCCCCTCTACATCTTTAATGTGAACGAGCTGCTTGTTTTCATCGATAATATTCCACTCACAGCTGTAAGTGTAAATGAACCATTTGATATGCCCGCTTCTCAACGGCAAAATGAGGGCGCTATCACAGAAGTACTCAAGGCCATGTATTTGTGATGATTATTTTGGCCATTTTGCATTGGCTGTAGTAGAGCATTAGCTATTGCTAATGTCTGGCCTTAAAGTCAGTCCTGAAGACACACAGGGTTAACTACCTGGAGGAGAGGACTCTTGAATGCAAAGAGTATAGTTGCAGATGATGCATTATTCATATTTTCAAAATGTTTATTTTATCTGGAGAGAACAATACTACTGAAAGGAAACAGAACATACAGTATTCATGACAAAATACTAGTTTTTGTTAAACTGAATAGCAATTTGTATTGCGGACAAGGATATAGGAGCCTCTTTCTGAAAAATCATTATTGTGCAAGCTATTCTTTGCTTTCAGCTCATGCATTGCAAATATGCTTGGATGAGTTTTCTATAGAGGCTTCACTCTTCTCTCTCTTTGGTGGAACATTCAATACAATACAATACAGTGCATTCTGTGACTGCATGCTTTAATTTCTCCTTTTGATTCTTGTATCATTAGCCATAGCATATCATAAAAAAAAAATGGACTAATGGTACATGAAACATCTTCTTGACATCCCATCCCCACCATGATTGATGCTTTTCCAGGGCTGTTATGGATAATGAAAAAAGCCTCTTCATCAACTAATTGACCACCCTATCCTCCAGCCCTTTCATTAGAATTAAGGTATGTCTTATTTACTTTCAAGAGATTAACATAATTAATAAACCATCCAGACATGGAAGTTATCCAATGTAGCGCTAAAATGTGCCGTGATGAGTTGAGAATGTATTAGCAGTCTAACTTAGATGGATTCGGAAATTAGGAATCAATCAACGTCAACACGTTTTGGCAAAACGTGTCTGTTGGCATTAAAAAAACGGAAGTAGAAATTGGTTGTAATTTGTTGGATGCAGGTAAAACATTGTTTTGCCCTGAAAATATGGTGTGCTCTGTTTATCTGTCTGCAGCATTTGGTTAGGCAGTATTTCTCTGTTCCATATTCTGTCAGTGGAGGGTGCCGCCATATCTGTTTTTATCCCTATGTAATGACTGGACAATGACAGCATAGTCCAGGTTGGCTCACTGCAGTTTATAAGGCTGAAAAAAAAAAACATACATTCATAGTGACAGGTTCAGTGAGGCATGACTAGTCAATCTCCAATGACCTGCAGAGCTGCTGCTGCACTGCTTGGCTTGGGTTCGTAATAACTAAAAATATCACTGGAAGTAAACATACACAAATCATTAGAAAACAACATTAATGGCTTTGTGTCAATAACATGCTCTGATGGCATTTCACAGGTTTTTTAAACCACCTGTGAAATGACTCATGGCTCCCAAAACAACACCAACTGTGTTTTCCTTTGAATCAATTCAAAAGAGTCCCGAGATTGTGAAATTAAAAGCTGTTTGTTTGGGTCATGACCTTATGTGCCATCAGAGATAAAGTCATTTTAAGAATCTGTGTTCATGATATATACTGTAGCTGCACTTCATACTGTTCATTCTCTAGACAGCGAAACAATCAACAACGTCATGCTAGTTGCTGAGTTTGATTTCCGATTTCCTTTCTCCATATGCTGCAGATGGTGTGGATGGTACTGTAGCTGCCCTGCCTGGGCCTTGTTTTGTTTCCCCAGCGACGGAGCCAGCAGCAGATGGAGTGCCATTCAGGTGAGCGCAGTGCTGCTATGCCATGTGTGGACCACCTTGTTCACCATCTCCACATCATTAGATTTCACCGGCCTTTGTTCTCATAGTCAATGAGTACTGCAGGACCTTTTTCAGTGTGTAAAAGTTCACAGCAAGACCTAACTAAAAGGTCATGTATTTTATTAAACCATGGTTGTAAGGGAAAGTGCAATCTTAATGCATTCTTTCTCTGAGGCATATATCCCAACCAACTGTGGACTGGAATATAAATTCCTTGACATATATGCAACTTAGCATATCAACAGGCTCTTTATAATCTTATTGCGCATTTCAATTTAGTCTGAGCTTGAAGAAACTGAAGGACATACCCTGCTCCTTTACAGGCCAGAGAGGCGTACAATCAGATGGCAATTAACATGTCTCTTTTAAGTGAGCCATACAACTCCATTGTTGAATACGATAGAGAGCACTATCGTCTCTATTTCACGTAATTACCCAGTCTCTGCCATTGTTCTAATTAGTCTGCCATGTACAGCAAAAGGTATGGGACTAGGAAAGAGTCACTTCAAGGCTGCTAATCGCCACAGTCAAGATTGTATAGGTCCTTTCACCTTCTGCCTGTTCAGCTAATCAGCATAAATTAATCCGGGGCGAACGGCGCCAGGTTGCAATTGTATATTAAAATCAGTGTTCCGTTGCAGAGGACACTCAAAGATAAGAATGACTCGGGGCAAGAGCAGGGTCACCGAGACAGTGAGGGGTCTTGTCTCATTTACATGTTGTTTTGCAGCGGCCAGCAAAGGTGCATGGCAGTGGCATCTTGGTTCAAGGGTTTTTATGTTTGCATCTGTGAATTTTTGACAGTATCAGGATGTTTGTGTGCTTTTAGTACAGAGTTAATTTCATCTGAAGTGGTGGAAATATACACTGAGTTTACAAAGCATTAAGAACACCTTCCGAATGGCACCGGAGGAGATGGCTGCTGGAGGAGATGGTCCCCTAACCAATTGTGCTATTGTGTGTGTTTTTTCCCATTATTTGTAACTTACTGTATTTTGTTCATAATGTTTTTGCCACTGTCTCTTATGACCGAAAAGAGATTCTAGATATCAGGATAGCGATTACTCACCACATACTGGAAGAATATATTTTTTTTCTTTAACAAGTCGGACACAAAGGATTTACCCCAGACACCTGACAAGGCCCTCATTCCGGTCATTCGCAGGAGAAAGAAACAGAGATATCGGGGACGTAGGTCTGGTTGTCTTGTAAGGATCCGACGGAGAGTGGGTAATCTGCCTTTACCATCGGTCCTATTAGCCAACGTACAATCATTGGGTAATAAAATAGACAAACTACGAGCACGTTTATCCCACCAACGGGACATTAAAAACTGTAATATCTTATGTCGACATGAATAACATACAGCTGGCGGGTTTGACACTTTTTCGGCAGGATAGAACAGCAGCCTCTGGTAAGACAAGGGGTGACGGTCCATGTATATTTGTAAACAACAGCTGGTGCACAAAATCTAAGGAAGTCTAAAGGTTTTGCTCACCTGAGGTAGAGTATCTCATGATAAGCTGTAGACCACACCATTTACCAAGAGAGTTTTCATCTATATTCTTCGTAGCTGTCTATTTACCACCACAAACCGATGCTGGCACTAAGACCGCACTCAATGAGCTGTATACGGCCATAAGCAAACAGGAAAACACTCATCCAGAGGTGGTGCTCCTAGTGGCCGGGGACTTTAATGCAGGGAAACTTAAATCAGTTTTACCTAATTTCTACCAGCATGTTAAATGTGCAACCAGAGTGAAAAAAAAGTCTAGACCACCTTTACTCCACACACAGAGATGCGTAGAAAGCTCTCCCTCGCCCTCCATTTGGCAAATCTGACCATGATTCTACAATATCCTCCTTATTCCTGCTTACAAGCAAAAACTAAAGCAGGAAGCACCAGTGACTCGGCAAATAAAACAGTGGTCAGATGAAGCTGATGCTAAGCTACAGGACTGTTTTGCTAGCACAGACTGGAATATTTCCCAGGATTCTTCCGATGGCATTGAGGAGTACATTGAGGAGTACATCACATCAGTCACAGACTTGATGACGTCGTCCCCACAGTGGCCGCACGTACAAACCCCAACCAGAAGCCATGGATTACAGGCAACATCCGCACTGAGCTAAAGGGTAGAGCTGCCGCTTTCAAGGAGCGGGACTCTAACCCGGAAGCTAATAAGAAATCCCGCTCTGCCCTCTGACGAACCATCAAACAGGCACAGCGTCAATACAGGTGTCACGTTCTGACCTTTATTTTCCTTTGTTTTTGTCTTTAGTTAGTATGGTCAGGGCGTGAGTTGGGGTGGGCAGTCTATGTTATGTGTTTCTATGTTGAGGTTTCTCATTTGGCCTGATATGGTTCTCAATCAGAGGCAGGTGTTTTGCATTGTCTCTGATTGGGAACCATATTAAGGTAGCCTGTTTTCACTGTTGGTTTGTGGGTGATTGTTCCTGTTCGTGTGTTCCTGGTTTTTCTGTGTTCACTAGTTCGGGACTGTAGCTACGTTGGTTTTTCGTCTGTTTATTGTTTTTGTTCATATTGAGAAGTATTCTAATAAATTATGGATACGCACCACGCTGCGCTTTGGTCCTCCTCTCCTTCTACCGACGAAAGCCGTTACAACAGGACTAAGATTGAGTCATACAACACTGGCTCCGACGCTCATCGGATGTGGCAGGGCTTGCAAACTATTACAGACTATTACAGGGGAGCACAGCCTTGAGTTACCCAGTGACACGAGCCTACCAGACGAGCTAAGTAACTTCAATGCTGTATCACAATTCCAGTGGGTGAGAAGTTTACATACAGTAAGATGACTGTGCCTTTATACAGCTTGGAAAATTCCAGAAAATGATGTCATGGCTTTAGCAGCTGCAGATAGGTTAATTGATTTATTTTGAGTCAACTGGAGGTGTACCTGTGGATGTATTTTAAGGCCTACCTTCAAAGTGCGTCTTTGTTTGACATCATGGGAAAATCAAAAGAAATCAGCCAAGACCTCAGAATATAAATTGTAGACCTCCAGAAGTCTGGTTCATCCTTGGGAGCAATTTCCAAATGTCTGAAGGTACCACTCTCATCTGTACAAGCAATAGTAAGCAAGAATAAACTCCATGGGAGCACGCAGCCGTCATACCGCTCAGGAACGAGACTCGTTCTGTCTCCTGGAGATGAACATACTTTTGTGCGAAAAGTGCAAATGAATCCCAGAACAACAGCAAAGGACCTTGTGAAGATGCTGGAGGAAACACGTACAAAAGTATCTATATCCACAGTAAAATGAGTCCTATATCGACAAAACTCACCAAGGAAGTAGCCACTGCTCCAAAACCGCCATAAAAAAGCCAGACTACTGTTTGCAACTCCACATGGGGACTAAGATCGTACTTTTTGGAGAAATGTCCTCTGGTCTGATGAAACAAAAATAGAACTGTTTGGCCATAATGACGATCGTTATGTTTGGAGGAAAAAGGGGGAGGCTTGCAAGCCGAAGAACACCATCCCAACCGTGAAGCACGGAGGTAGCAGCATCATGTTGTGGGGGTGCTCTGCTGCAGGAGCACTTCACAAAATAGATGGCATCATGAGGGAGGAAAATTATGTGGATATATTGAAGCAACATCTCAAGACATCAGTCAGGAAGTTAAAACTTGGTTGCAAATGGGTCTTCCAAATGGACAATGACCCCAAGCATACTTCCAAAGTTGTGGCAAAATGGCTGAAGTACAACAAAGTCAATGTATTTGAGTGGCCATCACAAAGCCCTGACCTCAATCCTATAGAAATTTTGTGGGCAGAACTGAAAAAGTGTGTGCGAGCATGGAGGCCTACAAACCTGACTCAGTTTCACCAGCTCTGTCAGGAGGAATGGGCCAAAACTCACCCAACTTATTGTGGGAAGCTTGTGGGAGGCTACCTGAAACGTTTAACCCAAGTTACACGATTTAAAGGCAATGCTACCAAATACTAATTGAGTGAATGAAAACGTCTGACCCACTGGGAATGTGATGAAAGAAATTAAAGCTGAAATAAATCATTCTCTCTACTATTATTCTGACATTTCCCATTCTTAAAATAAAGTGGTGATCCTACGCTGACGTAAGACAGGGAGTTTTTACTAGAATGAAATGTCAGGAATTGTGAAAAACTCATTTGAAATGTATTTGGCGAAGGTGCTTGTTAACTTCTGACTTCAACTGTATTTGAGAATGTTATTCATTGACTACATCTCAGCGTTCAACACCATAGTGCCCTCAAAGATCATCAATAAGCTAAGGACCCTGGGACTAAACACCTCCCACTGCAACTGGATCCTGGACTTCCTGACGGGCCGCCCCAAGGTGGTAAGGGTAGGTAACAACACATCCGCCACGCTGATCCTCAACACGGGAGCCCTTCAGGGGTGCGTGCTCAGTCCCCTCCTGTCCTCCCTGTTCACTCATGACTGCACGGCCAGGCACGACTCCAACACCATCATTACATTTGCAGATGACAGTGGTAGGACTGATCACCGACAACGATGAGACAGTCTATAGGGAGGAGGTCAGAGACCTGACCGTTTGGTGCAAGGACAACAACCTCTCCCTCAACATGGTCAAGACAAAGGAGATGATTGTGGACTACACGAAAAGGAGGACCGAGCCCGCCCCCATTCTCATCGATGGGGCTGTTGTGGAGCATGTTGAGAGCTTCAAGTTTCTTGGCGTCCACTTCACTAACAAACTGGCGTGGTCCAAGAACACCAAGACAGTCGTGAAGAGGGCACGACAAAACCTAGTCCCCCTCAGGAGACTGAAAAGATTTGGCATGGATCCTCAGATCCCCAAAAGGTTTTACAGCTGCACTATTGAGAGGATCCTGACGGTATGCATCACTTCCTTGTATGTCAACTGCTCGGCCTTACAGAGGGTAGTGCGTACAGCCCAGTACATCACTGGGGCCAAGCTTCCTGCCATCCAGGACCTCTATACCAGGCGGTGTCAGAGGAAGGCCCTAAAAATTGTCAAGGACTCCAGCCACCCTAGTCATAGACTGTTCTCTCTGCTACCGCACGGCAAGCGGAACCGGAGCACCAAGTCTACGGACAAGAGGGTTCTAAACAGCTTCTACCCCCAAGCCATAAGACTCCTGAACAGCTAATCAAATGGCTACCCAGACTATTTGCATTGCCCCCCCAACCTACGCTGCTGCTACTCTCTGTTATTATCTATGCATAGACACTTTAACTCTACCTAGATATACATATTCAATTACCTCAACTCTCTGGTGCCCTCGCACATTGACTCTGTACCGGTACCCCCTGTATATAGCCTCACTATTGTTATTTTACTGCTGCTCTTTAATTATTTGTTAATTTAATTTAAAACATTTTACATATCAATTTTTTCTTAACACAAATGTTTCTTAAAACTGCATTGTTGGTTAAGGGCTTATAAGTAAACATTTCACTGTGAGGTACAACTGCTGTATTCGGCACATGTGACAAAAATAATTTGATTTAATTTGAGAATATTGAGCTGCACCCCACGTGTCAAAAGTGTTCCACTGGGATGCTGGCCCATGTTGACTCCAATGCTTTCCACAGTTGTGGACTATTCTTGATACACACGGGAAACTATTGAGCATGAAAAACCCAGCACCATTGCCAGTGGTGTGTATTCATGGATGCCAAGGAAAGCCAGGCATCCCACAAAAATGTACCAAGAAAAAAACATATTATAATAATTTATCTTTCGTCTCTCTGTGTTTCATAATTTTCATTCAATTCGCAAGAGGCTGAATGTATCTCACTGGAGAAATCATCTGAGCGAGCGAAACAGTGCCCCTCTGTCTCTCTACGTGTAGCACATCTATCTAATACTGTCTGGTCCAAACGACTATTAAATTGTTGTCGCCCGTAGCATTGAATGGAATGCAAAGGAAACCAGCAAGTATTTGGCCCCCCTTGCTAAAAAGAAATTATAACAAATTTTCCAATCAGCGTTTAGCTAAACTGAGCTAGCTCAACTGTGAATGATCCTGGCGCACCAAAAAAAGTGTCAGGGGAAGCCAGATTGGATTTTGGTGTCACTATCAAATTGCATACGCCATTGACAGAAACAACTGTGTTGTTGTCCTCTGGTGGCTAGCTACAGTAGCTAGCTAAAGTTGGCCCTTTCCTAAATTAGCCATGGATGGAAATAGGGATTTAGGCTTGTGGTTTTACAGTGGCTTGCGAAAGTATTCACCCCCTTGGCATTTTTCCTATTTTGTTGCCTTACAACCTGGAATTAAAATAGATTTTTGGGGGGTTTGTAACAAGAAATAAGACACAATAAAACAGAACACTTGAGCGTGCATAACTATTCACCCCCCCAAAGTCAAAACTTTGTAAAGCCACCGTTTGCAGCAATTACAGCTGCAGGTCTCTTGGTGTATGTCTCTATAAGCTTGGCACATCTAGCCACTGGGATTTTTGCCCATTATTCAAGGCTAACCTACTTCAGCTCCTTCAAGTTGGATGGGTTCTGCTCGTTTACAGCAATCTTTAAGTTATACCTCAGATTCTCAATTGGATTGAGGTCTGGGATTTGACTAGGCCATTCCAAGACATCATTCCTTCAATTCTGACCAGTTTCCTCAGTCCCTGCCGATGAACAACATCCCCTCAGCCTGATGCTGCCACCACCATGCTTCACTGTGGGGATGATGTTCTCGGGGTGATGAGAGGTGTTGGGTTTGCGCCAGACATTGTGTTTTCCTTGATGGCCAAAAAGCTCAATTTTAGTCTCATCTGACCAGAGTACCTTCTTCCATATGTTTGGGGAGTCTCCCACCTGCCTTTTGGAAAACACTAAAAGTGTTTGCTTATTTCTTTCTTTAAGCAATGGCTTTTTTCTGTCCACTCTTCCGTAAAGCCCAGCTCTGTGGAGTGTACAGATTAAAGTGGTCCTATGGACAGATACTCCAATATCCACGGTGGAGCTTTGCAGCTCCTTCAGGGTTATCTTTGGTCTCTTTGTTGCCTGTCTGCTGGTCCGTGAGTTTTGGTGGGCGGACCTCTCTTGGCAGGTTTGCTGTGGTGCCATATTCTTTCAGTTTTTTAATAATGGATTTAATGGTGCTCCGTGGGATGTTCAAAGTTTTTGATGTTTTTTTATAACCCAACCCTAATCTGTACTTCTTCACAACTTTGTCCCTGATCTGTTTGGATTGCTCCTTGGTCTTCTTGGTGCTGCTTGCTTGGTGGTGCCCCTTGCTAAGTGGTGTTGCAGGCTCTGGGACTCTTTCAGAAAAGGTGTATATATACTGAGACCATGTGGCACATAGATTGCACAACGATGGACTTTATTTAACTAATTATTTGACTTCTGAAGGTAATTGATTGCACCAGATCTTATTTAGAGGCTTCATAGCAAAGGGGTTGAAAATATATGCACGCACCACTTTTCCGCGTAAAATTTTTCATAATTTTTTGAAACAAGTTATTTTTTTCATTTCACTTCACCAATTTGGAATATTTTGTGTATGTCCATTACATGAAATCCAAATAAAAATCAGTTTAAATTGCAGGTTGTAATGAAACAAAATAGGAAAAACGCCAAGGGGGATGAATACTTTTGCAAGGCACTTTACTTAATTCTCCGTACGGGCCAATGATTATAACAGCGAGTCTGATTCAACCATTCATTCATATATTGTTGTGCCCCTGTTAATGTTAACTAGCTAACGTTGACCATGAATGGAAGTTAGGCTAGCGAGCAAGCATTTTAGCCAGGTAACACACACACACACACACACACACACACACACACACACACACACACACACACACACACACACACACACACACACACACACACACACACACACACACACACACACACACACACACACACACACACACACACACACACACACAGACATCAGAATCATGGACAGCCACATCATATTTAGCTTATGTTGATTGGACTAAATTGTTCTTGGTATCTTTTAGTTGTCACTGTATTACACTAAGCAGAGGTGATTTGATGATGTTGAATTGGTGCTGGAAAAATGGAGACAGCTTCTCCAGTTGTGACTTGCGGTAACTCTCTCTGGTTCTCAATCAATAGTTGTTAAGTGGTCCGAAAATGTCGGAAACATTAACTTGCTTGACCATGCTGTAGGTCATGTAACTGTCTGTTACATGCAATTTGTTTTGTGGACTAAACCGGACAGAGGTTGCTATCCGATTCTGTAATAAATCAAAGGTATGATTGAATTTATTCTGCCACTGTGTCTTCTTATTGTCTTGGCTTTAGGCCTATATATCATGGTCGGAAGGTATATGAATTAACCGGTTATAGAGCAAACAACACAATTATCACAACACATATGTTGTAATATTACTTTTTTTACCCATAATGCACCACTACTGAGCATTGCAGTTCTTGACACAAACCGGTGCGCCTGGCCCCCAGTACCATACCCCGTTCAAAGGCACTTAAATCTTTTGTCTTGCCCATTCACCCTCTGAATGGCACACAAAAAATAAAATCCTCCTTTAACCTGTCTCCTCCCCTTCATCTACACTGATTGAAGTGGATTTAACAAGTGACATCAATAAGGGATCATAGCTTTCACCTAGATTCACCTGGTCTGTCTATGTCATGGAAAGCGTTCTTAATGTTTTGTACAGTGTATATAAACAAAACTCACCCTGTTTAATAACCAACCGTAACATTTTAAATTTGAATCCAAGTTATTTGCATCCAGAGATGCCTGGATATGCCACCCACATTCCAGTCTATTTAGTCTGTACGGTACGGAAGAGTTAAAATTGTAGAATAGCAGTCTGAAAGTTCAAATAAATGTCTTTGGCTGGAACACGATCCCAGCTCCTCACCCCCTCTTTTTCCATCTTTGGAAAACTGACAGTTTGAGCTGTTTTACTTGGAAGAGGTCCTGGTGGAACAACATTCTGTGCACTTTCGACAGGAAACACCAGCAGCTGACTGCTATTAAGGAAATTATGAAGAGTTTAAAATGAACAGTCCTGTATTGTCAGGTACAATTACACACTGAATAGATGCTTTTGCTGCACAGGATTTACTTACTATAATGGTTCAGGAAGTTCAACTGGCAAGAGCATGTATGAGGCTGTCAGAGTAGACCTATAAAAAGTCTCAGATGATATAAACGAGGACAATGAGCCTTTTGATGCATTCGAAGGGAGCATATGTGGGTCAGTCATGAATAAACTGACTTTCACTACTAACCCTATTGATTTACTGTTTAGCGCCTGTATCAGATTGTCTAGAGATGTTCTTAATGCTTTGTTTAACCTGTTTTACCAAATGTACAGACTTGGACATACAATAGACCTGGTTTGAATCTGGATGTGACCAGAAACTGTTTTCAGTGATTCTCGGCTCGGTTGCTCCTGATTACAATACTTGGGGCCTTGTTTTCTCACACTGTTGTAACATAGAACATTTGTAATTGCAGCTACAAGGATTTTAGAGCCACTTTATTCATTATGCCAAGTTCATTTTACTTTTACCTCCTCTTAATTGTTAAGGTGGCAGCTAAATTCTTCAGAATAATCTATGAAAACTGTTGAGAAAATAGTATTTTCTCTCTCTTGGATCCAGGTCCGCTCAGGGTCATTGGAGCCTCACCATGTCATGGCATTAAAAGAGAGCAGTGGGGAGAGTCTAGTGAGGAGAGGCACCAGGACGTAATGGAGAATGATTTATTGAATAGTGCTGCCTTGCAGTTGGCCCAGGGCCTGTCCCCTAATCGAGCACCTGGTGCTGCTTGGGAAAGTTAATATGATATAAATTGATACCCTGGCAATGGTGGGCAGCACTAGGGAGGCAGTAGAGGGCTAGGCCAGACTCCCAATAGAGAGGGGGCCAGATGCTCCGGCAGGCAGGCGGACCAGCGAGGGAGGGATGGCAAAGAGGTGACAGGTAGGCTCCATGCGAGACCTCTGAGGTGGGCCAGGGTCTGATGGCCACAGCTGCTAAGCCTAGATTTCCAGCCACTGGTGAAAGAACAGCCAGTTTGGAAGAAAAACACACATGAAAAAGCCCAGCAATAGAAGCTAGCATCCATAGAGGTTTAAAAAAATTCATAATAATAATTTAAAAAAAAAGCCATATATGGTCTGTCACTTGGTGCGGTTGGAGCACAAATTTTCACCTGAGTGCTTTTCACGTAAGTGCCTTCATAATGGATGACAGATTTCATAATGCACAGATTGCAAACTTGGAACAGGATTTTAAAAAAGACAGTGGGGATTTGAGTTGATATGTCTTTACCACAGACCATTTGTCTCTGCATTGCTCTTTTTTGTCATGTCTTGCACAGAAACAGTCAGTGAAAGGGTATGCCTGTTGTCTGCATGTTGAGAGAAAGACAGCGGGAGAGAAAGAGTATGTGTGAGAAAGAGAGAGGAGGGAAAGAAAGAGTCCATTCTTGGGGCCCACCCCCCACCCCCCACCCCGGGGACGGCTCTGTCTTGACAGCTCACTCCTACAAACAAGGCTGTCTGCCACATCAACTCTAACCACCCATTCCTCCTATCCCCTGCAGTCCAACAAATCAGGTGTTGAATATACAAAGCCCTATATTTGCTGACAATTTGACTGGAGATCGAAGAGAAAAAACGACAGCCTAGTATCAAGTCCAACAGATCTCCCTTCCGATACCTTAATATTTTGCCAAATCTAAAATCCAAGGAACATAGCTCAGCCTGTGTCTGATAATCTTCTCAGGGTATTCCTTGGTGCAAGTCTGAATATGATTCTGGTTCAATATGATGTGTGTTGGCTTCTGAACAAAGACCTGCAGATTTCCCATACCGTATCCAAATATCTCATCTCGCATTGCACACATTATTATTTCAGATTTCATACATTTGCATATGATTTCAAAGCAATGTCTCTCCTATGTTTAAGTAGTTGCTGGGTCCTCTTCAGAATTCTGAGAATAATAGCACTTAAAACACATAACTAGAAAATAACTTCAACCGCAGGCACAACAAATAAGCAAGTGGAAAGAAACAATTAATGAAATCTATAGTACGGAAATGATACTCCTAGAATAAAAAAACAATTTACTATTTTTGAGATACGATAAAAAAAAGTTGAAATAAAGGACATTATACTATGAAATAGTGTATTTATTTGCCCTAACAGTAGATAAAATGTACATGTTTTAAACAGAGGGGTGTGGGTGGACACGTGTGTGTGCCGGTGGATGCGTGTGTGAATGGGTGCAAGCATGTGAGTGTAGAAGTGCGAAGTGTGTGTATGCATGAGTGTGTGCGGGTCTGCGTGTGTGTGTGTGTGGGAGAGAAGGAGAGGGAGAATGTGCGTGTGTGTGCATGTGTGTGCCATGTACATAAAGAAGGTGAAAACACAATGCAAATAGGGATGCCAAGATGCCAACACCACGAATACAAGATTTAACCAAGAAAAACCAAGAACATTAATGAAAACAATAACACTTTAGATACAATACATGTCCACTGTCTAAGCCAACACCAAACAAAGGATACCTTGCTTTTTTTCGGGGGGGTTAATTTTTTTGGGGGGGGGGGGTTAATTTGTTATTTTTCTACTATTATTGACAATAACTTGTACCATAGTACCAATTATATTGTCTTATGAAATGCTGATTGTTGGTCTGTTTATGTTAATTAACTATTCGATTTTTAGTGTTGGGGTGGTTGGGGGGGAGGTTGTATATAGTGCCTTCAGAAAGTATTCACACCCCTTGACTTTTTCCACATTTGTTGTGTTACAGCCTGAATTGTGTCACTGTCTTACACACAATACCACATAATGTCAAAGAGGAATTATGTTTTTTGAAAGTTTACTAATTCATTAAAAATGAAAAGCTGAAATGTCTTGAGTCAGTAAGTATTCAAACCCTTTGTTAGTTGCATGTACTCACTCCGTGCTTGAGGCGTCAGTACAGACACCCTGGTTTGAATCCAAGCTGTATCACAACTGACCGTGATTGGGAGTCCCATAGTGCGGCGCACAATTGGCCCAGCGTCGTCCGGTTTCGGCCGGTGTAGGCTGTCATTGTAAATAATAATTTGTTCTTAACTGACTTGCCTAGTTAAAAAAAGGTTACACATCAATACACCCAGTCAACTCAGTTGCCGGAGAGGCAGGAAACCCCTCAGGGATTTCACCATAAGGCCAATGGTGACTTTAAAACAGTTACAGAGTTTAATGACTGTAATAGAAAGAAAACTGAGGATGGAGCAACAACATTGTTCTTACTCCACAATACTAACCTAAATGACAGCGTGAAAAAAAGGAAGCCTGTACAGAATAAAAATATTTCAAAAATATTGTTTGCAATAAGGCACTAAATTAAAACTGCACAAAAAATGTGGCAAATAAATCAGGGGTTTGAATGTAATCAAGATATATTAGTGTATTATTTGTTAGAAATGTAAATAAATTACAATTTATTTTACAGAGTATTTTGTGTAAATAAGTGACAATTAAATACATTTTAATCCCACCTTGTAACACATCAAAATATGGAAAAGGTCAATGGGTGTGAATACTTTCTGAAGTCACTTTTGTTGTGATCTAAAACAAATAAATCAAAATGATGAACAAGTAGTAGAATTCTAGTAACGTAAAACAGAGTTTTAGTGCATAGCTTATTTCATAGTCAAATTTGAGAAAACATAAATAGATGATCTTCCTATTCTAAGAAAAATACAACTATGTTCCATTTGATTGCCTTTTAGACACAACATACCTAACATATCCATGGGGTTCAATACTGTCTGGGAACCATACTTAGGTAGCTTTTTCCCACCTATGCTTTGTGGGTAGTTGTTTTCTGTTTAGTGTTTTGCACCTGACAGGGCTGTTTCGGTTTCGGTTATTCACTTTGTTATTTTTGTTAAATGTTTAGTTTTAATAAAAAGTAATGAACACTTACCACGGTGCGCTTTGGTCCGATTCCTCTTCATCCGACGACGACACACGTTACAAATACAGACACTTGGGAAACTTGTCAGATAATTCTGTATTCCTTAGTAATACCTAAAATTGGTCTGGCACTGCTTGTGGACAGCTGCGAGTGAGGTAAAACTGTAAATGCATAATCTGGTAAGCAGAAGCAAGCATGAAATATGTTTTGGGCTAAAAGCCATTTGAAAATAGAAACGGTGAGTTTTGAGGCTATGTTGTAGGAACGTTTTCAGGTAAGTTCAAATAGTATAATTCTGCAAACTTAAATTCCTATTCATATGAGTCATTTGGTTTTAATAATGTCCTTGAATTGAATTACCTTGAGCTCTCAGCCATTTAAATGAAAACAGAAGGATGTTTACATTATCCAAATAAATTCCTCTGGATGGTTAGTGTCACCTTTCTGTTTAAGGTTGTAGATTATATGTGATGAACCTTCCAAAATGTCAGTCTTTAGTAATAGGTTTGAACTTCGCTAAGAGTTCAGTTGAAAGTAAAAACACAGTAATTATGCTGTGGTGAAAAAAAAATGTTGTCTCTGTGTGCATATAATCTCTCGTTTTGTAGAAAACTCTAGGCTCAGACCGCAAATACGTACATTCAGTTCAACCACAAATTCATGAGGTCCCTATCAGGGATAGTATCCCAATTTTTATTTAAGTTAGCAAAGGCAGAGGTAAATCAATGTCTCTCACCACATCCCACAAGCAGTAATGCTGATTCATTTCTAAGTGTATATCTCATACTGTATACAGAGAATTTTGCTTTACAGCTTCCAAAAGCACTATAGTATTAAGTGATGAATAAAATTCCCAGTGCCCATGATCCACAGTCCTCTCTTCCACTTGCGTTGGCTGATGAGTTCTGACAGTGGAGTCACCATGAACCGTCACAGTCACGGCTATGAGTGCACTTCTTTGTAACCAGTTCCATTCAAGGAGAGGCAAACTCTAGGTCCAGGCCCTTGAAACCATGTTCAACCACAACTATTAACATTCAAATTTCCATTGCAATTATATATTCGGCAAAACAGAGAGATAAATATATTACCCCCCAAAGAGGCTTTTGTGGTGAAGTGCACAACACAAGGGAAAATAGAAGAATATGAAAGTATCCCCATTCCAAGACGTCATGGCCCAATTTCCCTATGAATAGCAGAAATGTGTGTCAAATTAGTTTTTTTAAGGCTGGTGCCATCCTTTCAACCATTAGACTCTCACCACTGAGGAGGCGTTGTAAAGATACATCGAAATTACAGTGCCATTAGACACTGTTCCATATTAAACCATAACACATGAATATATTAAAATATAAACCTGATTTGACACAGTGCTGTAGGTTATAGTAGTTAGTGTGGTTATTGCAAGGTCTTGTGCAAATCCTTAAAAATATTCTCGAATAAAGTGAGATAGACTGAATACATGGAGTGTATCTGCTATACTCCACGTCCAGAGGCCCTTCAAATTAGACACACACTCCTTATGTGCAGGACTGTTGGCTGTTAGAAATTAAATCCCAAATTGAGGCCATGTGAAAAAGTGTCCTCCCCATAAAGCATTACTTTGATTTGTAATCCTGCTGAAGCAACAAAAAATAGGAAAGGAAAATAAAATGAAAATGTATAGTCTTAAAATGTAAATGTCACTACTGAAAGTAGAATTGATAAGATATACATGCTGTACTGAGTTTGATGAACTCCATTTTGTAAATCGTATGTATTGGTGTGAGATTAGGTAGTGGGCCATGGGTAAATGTATAAAAAGTGGATACGCGCCACAATGGTAAAATGTAAACAAAATTGGACGCAACCGATTTTTGGAGGTAGAATCCTTTTTGGTTCCAGGTAGAACTATTTTGGGTTCCATGCAGAACCCTCTGTGGAAAGGGTTCTTTCTACATGGAACCAAAAAAAGGTTCTACCTGGAACCACAAATGGGTTTTCAAAGGTTTAGCCAAAAAACACTTTTAGGTTCGAGAGAGCACCTTTTTTTCTAAGAGCGTACCTTTTTCCAGAACCCACTGGTGTCACTCTGCTGCCTTCCCAGAGCAACAGCGTCTGCCACAGACAAATTACTAGCATAAAGACCGGAATCCTTTCCATGTAACTGTAATTCAGAAAATATTCTTAAATTTAAGGCATAACATGTGCACAGTCTTTGTACATTATATTCAGAGTGCAAACCATTCTGGTAGTCTCTTGTGCAGGTAGAGTAATGTGGAGAGGCACTTTCCAGTTAAGCACTTTTGAAAATAGACACGCTAGTGTAGTAAAGCACAAATGGAGGGTTAAGCTCACGCAATATGTTGGTCCATTCTTCTGAAAATCAAGCTGTTGAGAACATTTATGCTCGGAAATCAATTCACCTTGGTAGATTTTCACTCAGTTTCCCACTATGTACTGGAAAAGGCATCGCTTGTTGTAGATATAGAAGTCAAATACGGTCACCCTAACAGCCCTACTGTAACGGCTTTCTTCCAGGGGTGAAGGAGAGGACCAAAGTGCAGCGCGGCTAGTGTTCAACATGTTTAATAAAGCACAAGTGAACACTACAAACAACAAACAAAATAACAAACCGTGAAAACCGAGACAGTCCTATCTGGTGCAGAACAAACACAGAGACAGGAAACAAACACCCACAAAATCCCAACACAAAACAAGCCTCCTATATATGATTCTCAATCAGGGACAACGATTACCATCTGCCTCTGATTGAGAACCATATTAGGCTGGACATAGAAACAGACAAACTAGACACACAACATAGAACTCCCACCCAGCTCACGTCCTGACCAACACTAAACAAGCAAAACACATAATAACTCTGGTCAGGACGTTACACCTACTCAATACCCATAGGTACTGTCACGATCGTCAATGGGAGAGAGAGAGGACCAAGGCGCAGCGTGTGGAAAATACATCTTCTCTTTATTAGAAGAAGGACAACGAAACAAAAACAACAAACAGACGAACGTGAAGCTATCAAAGACTAAGTGCAAACATGCAACATAGACACAGACACAGGAGACAACCACCCACAACAAACAATGTGAAACAACCTACCTTAATATGGTTCTCAATCAGAGGAAACGTAAACCACCTGCCTCTAATTGAGAACCATATCAGGTAACCCATTAACCAACATAGATACACATAACATAGAATGCCCACCCCAACTCACGCCCTGACCGACTAAACACATACAAAACAACAGAAAACAGGTCAGGAACGTGACATGTACGCCTAATCCGGAAGCTGGAAATATGTTAATACATAGATTTTACTTTACTGTACAGCACAGATGCACCGACTGTACAGTGTTATTTTTGGTATCACATACACTACCGTTCAAAAGTTTGGGGTCACTTAGAAATGTCCTTGTTTTTGTAAGAAAAGCACATTTTTGGTCCATTAAAATAACATCAAATTGATCAGAAATACAGTGTAGACATTGTTCAATGGCTTTTGCAGCTGGAAACTGCAGATTTTTTGGTGGAATATCTACATAGGCGTAGAGGCCCATTATCAGCAACCATCACTCCTGTAATCCAATGGCACGTTTGTATTAGCTAATCCAAGTCTATCATTTTAAAATGCTAATTGATCATTAGAAAACCCTTTTGTAATTGTGTTAGCACAGCTGAAAACTGTTGTCCTGATTAAATAAGCAATACAACTGGCCTTCTTTAGACTCGTTGAGTACCCAGTACTTTGCCTTATTGTACATATAAATATGAATACAACATCAAATAAAATAAAATTGTATTTGTCACATGCGCCGAATACAACAGGTGTAGGTAGACCTTACAATGAAATGCTTACTTACAAGCCCTTAACCAACAATGCAGTTTTAAGAAAATACCCCCAAAAAAGTCAGAGATAAGAAAAACAAATATTTAAGGAGAAGCAGTAAATAACAATAGCGGGGCTATATACAGGGGGTACCGGTTCAGAGTCAATGTGTCAATGTGCGGGGGCACCAGTGTCGAGGTAATTGAGGTAATTATGTACATGCAGGTAAGGTTATTAAAGTGGCTATGCATAGATAATAACAGAGAGTAGCAGCAGCGTAGAGGTAGGGGGTGCAAATAGTCTGGGTAGCCATTTGATTAGCTGTTCAGGAGTCTTATGGCTTGGGGGTAGAAGCTGTTTAGAAGCCTCTTGGACCTAGACTTGGCACTCCGGTACTGCTTGCCGTACGGTAACAGAGAGAACAGTCTATGACTAGGGTGGCTGGAGTCTTTGACAATTTTTAGGGCCTTCCTCTGACATCGCCTGGTATAGAGGTCCTGGATGGCAGGAAAATGGCCCCGGTGATGTACTGGGCCGTACGCACTACCCTCTGTAGTGCCTTGCGGTCGGAGGCCGAGCAGTTGCCATACCAGGCAGTGATGCAACCCATCAGAATGCTTTCCATGATGCAGCTTTAAAACCTTTTGAGGATCTGAGGACCCATGCCAAATCTTTTCAGTCTCCTGAGGGGGAATAGTTTTTGTTGTGCCCTCTTTACAACTGTCTTGATGTGCTTGGACCATGTTAGTTTGCTGTTGATGTGGACGCCAAGAAACTTGAAGCTGTCAACGTGTTCCACTACAGCACCGTTGATGAGAATGGGGGCATGCTCGGTCCTCCTTTTCCTGTAGTCCACAATCATCTCCTTTGTCTTGATCACGTTGAGGGAGAGGATGTTGTCCTTGCACCACACGGTCAGGTCTCTGACCTCCTCCCTATAGGCTGTCGCATTGTTGTCGGTGATTAGGCCTACCACTGTTGTGTCATCTGCAAACTTAATGATGGTGTTGGAGTCATGCCTGGTCGTGCAGTCATGAGTGAACAGGGAGGACAGGAGGGGACTGCACACGCACCCCTGAGGTGCCCCCGTGTTGAGGATCAGTGTGGTAGATGTGTTGTTACCTACCCTTACCACCTGGTGGCGGCCTTTCAGGAAGTCTAGGATCCAGTTGCAGAGGGAGGTGTTTAGTCCCAGGGTCCTTAGCTTATTGATGATCTTTGAGGGCACAATGGTGTTGAACGCTGAGCTGTAGTCAATGAATAGCATTCTCACATAGGTGTTCCTTTTGTCCAGGTGGGAAAGGGCAGTGTGGAGTGGAATAGAGATTGCATCATCTGTGGATCTGTTGGTGCGGTATTGAAATTGGAGTGGGTCTAGGGTTTCTGTGATAATGGTGTTGATGTGAGCCATGACCAGCCTTTCCATAAAATAATTTATGGCTACAGACGTGAGTGCTACGGGTCGGTAGTCATTTAGGCAGGTTACCTTAGTGTTCTTGGGCACAGGGACTATGGTGGTCTGCTTGAAACATGTTGGTATTACAGACTGAGACAGGGAGAGGTTGAAAATGTCAGTGAAGACACTTGCCAGTTGGTCAGCGCATGCTCGGAGTACACGTCCTGGTAATCTGTCTGGCCCAGAGGCCCTGTGCATGTTGACCTGTTTAAAGGTCTTACATCGGCTGCGGAGAGCGTGATCACACAGTCATCCAGACCAGCTGATGCTCTCATGCATGTTTCAGTGTTACTTGCCTCGAAGCGAGCATAGAAATTATTTAGCTCGTCTTGTAGGCTCGTGTCACTGGGCAGCTCTCGGTTGTGCTTCCCTTTGTAGTCTGTAATAGTTTACAAGCCCTGCCACATCCGACGAGCGTCGGAGCCGGTGTAGTGCGATTCGATCTTAGTCCTGTATTGATGCTTTGCCTGTTTGATGGTTTGTCGAGGGCATAGTTGGATTTCTGGTAAGCTCCCGGTGTCACGTTCCTGACCTGTTTTCCTTTGTTTTGTATTTGTTTTAGTTGGTCAGGGCGTGAGTTGGGTGGGTTGGTCTAGGTTTGATTTTCTATGTTGGGATTTTGTGTTCGGCCTGGTATGATTCTCAATCAGAGACAGCTGTCAATCGTTGTCCCTGATTGAGAATCATACTTAGGCAGCCTGGGTTTCACCTGTGTTTTGTGGGTGTTTGTTCCTGTGTCAGTGTTTGGGCCACACAGGACTGTTTCAGGTTAGTCACGTTTGTTGGTTGTTGTATTTTGTAGTGTTTGTTGTTTTCCCATTAAAATATGAATACTTACCAATCCGCATCTTGGTCCGATCCATGCTCCTCCTCGTCTGAGGAGGAGAACGTCTACGACAGCCGTTACACCCGGGTTAGATGTCCCGCTCCTTGAAAGCGGCAGCTCTGCCCTTTAGCTCGGTGTGAATGTAATCCATGGCTTCCTGTTGTTGTGTGTACGTACAGTCACTGTGGGGACGACGTCCTTGATGCACATATTGATAAAGCCAGTGACAGATGTGGTGTACTCCTCAATGCCTCATATTCCAGTCTTTGCTAGCAAAACAGTCCCGTAGTTTAACATCAGCTTCATCTGACCACTTTTTTATTGAGCAAGTCACTGGTGCTTCTTGCTTTCATTTTTTTGCTTGTAAGCAGGAATCTAGAGGATAAAGTTATGGTCAGATTTGCCAAATGGAGGGTGAGGGAGAGCTTTGTACGCGTCTCTGTGTGTGGAGTAAAGGTGGTCAAGAATTATTTTCCCCCTCTGGTTGCACATACAGTGGGGAGAACAAGTATTTGATACACTGCCGATTTTGCAGGTTTTCCTACTTACAAAGCATGTAGAGGTCTGTAATTTTTATCATAGGTACACTTCAACTGTGAGAGACGGAATCTAAAACAAAAATCCAGAAAATCACAATGTATGATTTTTAAGTAATTAATTTGCATTTTATTGCATGACATAAGTATTTGATACATCAGAAAAGCAGAACTTAATATTTGGTACAGAAACCTTTGTTTGCAATTACAGAGATCATACGTTTCCTGTAGTTCTTGACCAGGTTTGCACACACTGCAGCAGGGATTTTGGCCCACTCCTCCATACAGACCTACTCCAGATCCTTCAGGTTTCGGGGCTGTCGCTGGGCAATACGGACTTTCAGCTCCCTCCAAAGATTTTCTATTGGGTTCAGGTCTGGAGACTGGCTAGGCCACTCCAGGACCTTGAGATGCTTCTTACGGAGCCACTCCTTAGTTGCCCTGGCTGTGTGTTTCGGGTCGTTGTCATGCTGGAAGACCCAGCCACGACCCATCTTCAATGCTCTTACTGAGGGAAGGAGGTTGTTGGCCAAGATCTCGCGATACATGGTCCCATCCATCCTCCCCTCAATACGGTGCAGTCGTCCGGTCCCCTTTGCAGAAAAGCATCCCCAAAGAATGATGTTTCCACCTCCATGCTTCACGGTTGGGATGGTGTTCTTGGGGTTGTACTCATCCTTCTTCCTCCAAACACGGCGAGTGGAGTTTAGACCAAAAAGCTCTATTTTTGTCTCATCAGACCACATGACCTTCTCCCATTCCTCCTCTGGATCATCCAGATGGTCATTGGCAAACTTCAGACGGGCCTGGACATGCGCTGGCTTGAGCAGGGGGACCTTGCGTGCGCTGCAGGATTTTAATCCATGACGGCGTAGTGTGTTACTAATGGTTTTCTTTGAGACTGTGGTCCCAGCTCTCTTCAGGTCATTGACCAGGTCCTGCCATGTAGTTCTGGGCTGATCCCTCACCTTCCTCATGATCATTGATGCCCCACGAGGTGAGATCTTGCATGGAGCCCCAGACCGAGGGTGATTGACCGTCATCTTGAACTTCTTCCATTTTCTAATAATTGCGCCAACAGTTGTTGCCTTCTCACCAAGCTGCTTGCCTATTGTCCTGTAGCCCATCCCAGCCTTGTGCAGGTCTACAATTTTATCCCTGATGTCCTTACACAGCTCTCTGGTCTTGGCCATTGTGGAGAGGTTGGAGTCTGTTTGATTGAGTGTGTGGACAGGTGTCTTTTATACAGGTAACGAGTTCAAACAGGTGCAGTTAATACAGGTAATGAGTGGAGAACAGGAGGGCTTCTTAAAGAAAAACTAACAGGTCTGTGAGAGCCGGAACTCTTACTGGTTGGTAGGTGATCAAATACTTATGTCATGCAATAAAATGCAAATTAATTACTTAAAAATCATACAATGGGATTTTCTGGATTTTTGTTTTAGATTCCGTCTCTCACAGTTGAAGTGTACCTATGATAAAAATTACAGACCTCTACATGCTTTGTAAGTAGGAAAACCTGCAAAATCGGCAGTGTATCAAATACTTGTTCTCCCCACTGTATAACATGCTGATAGAAATTCATTTTAACTGATTTAAGTTTCCTTGCATTAAAGTCACCGACCACCAGGATCACCACCTCTGGGTGAATGTTTTCCTGTTTTCTTATGGCGGAATACAGCTCATTGAGTGCAGTTTTAGTGCCAACTTCGCTCTGTGGTGGTATGTAAGACAGCTACAAAAAATTCAGATGAATACTCTCTAGGTATATAGTGTGGTCTACAGCTTATCATGAGATACTCTACCTTAGGCGAGCAAACTTTGAGACTTCCTTAGATATCGTGCACCAGCTGTTGTTTACATAAATGCATAGGCCCCTGCCCCGTGTCTTACCAGAGGCTGCTGTTCTGTTTTGCCGATAGAATGTATAGCCCTCCAGCTGTATGTCCTTAATGTCGTCGTTCAGCCACGACTCAGTGAAACATAAGATATTACAGTTTTTAATGTCCCGTTGGTAGGATATGCGTATGGTAGGATATGCTTTCAGTTCATCCCATTTATTTTCCATCGATTGAACCTTAGCTAGCACTCGTCACCTGATCCTTGCAAGGCACTCAAATCTTTTGCCTCAAAATATCTGTTTCCTTCTCCTGCGAATCATAGGGATTGGGGCCTGGTCGGGTGTCTGCAATATGTCCCTCGCGTCCGACTCAATGAATAAGAACTCCTTGTCCAATTTGAGGTGAGTAATCCAAGTTCTGATGTCCCGAAGCTCTTTTCGGTTGTAAGAGACGGTAAAAGCAACAACGCGTAAAACAAAACAAAATAGCATGATTGGTTGAGAGCCGATAAGACGGCAGCCCTACCCTCCGGCGTCATCGAGTTTTGCAGTTGGGGAATAAACTGTGTGTGATGCATTAGCAGTTGTGGCTTTGTTGCAGGCAGCAGAGCATTCCAAGAATGGTTTAGTCAAGTGACTGTGCAGGGTGGCCTTGTGATGCATGGATGCACAGTTAGCCTCTTGCATACCCTGTATGACAGTGATGGAGAGCAGGTACAGTACCCAACCCGACTTCAAAGTGAACAGCAGATTAGACAGGACCACCTTGACACCATAGCTCCCACTGGAATCCTCCCTCAGGAATCCTCACAGTGGGGGAAGCAGATGCTGTTCTCCCTAAAGTATGTATTTTGTGTGGTTTGATACCTTTTACTGTCATTCCTACTCACACAATTTCTTAAACTCTTTTAGGTTTGACTTTAGGTCAGGATGTTCTTATACCTGTGTAGTAATGCTGTAATCACAGTAGTAACAACATTGCATTAACGCAATCTTACTAGTAGCATGATTGACATGCTCCACATATCAGCCTAAATATGAATTAATTTTAAATAGGTAATACTGCTAGTTCTTAGTATATATCCTTCCGGCCCGTGGTGCTGTACATAAAGGGATCATGTTTATTCTACTCTCTATTTGTAGACAGATTCCTCTCTGAGTCTCAAGGTAACCCAATTATGGGGTGTGCGCGTGAGATCTTAAACTGGTTACTAGCATATCCATGCGATGCTGATGATGCTATAAATCACTCAATGTTTAGTCATAAAGGAAATCAAATCAAACAGCCATTGATTCTTGCTATGGTTCCCCAATATTGTATTGACTAAATCAAATATTGAGTTGTACATTTACAGTCTCAAGACTAGTGGTATGCACTGCAGTATACCGCTATAAATCAAACACCAGTCATTGGTCGTTGTGGAAAAGCAACTTGATTTTAATTCTATGGTCAGTCACAACTTGTGGAACTTCAATGGATCTTTCAAATGAGCATTGCATTTGAACCTAATTAGTTATTTAATGTGTTTAATGTTGTATGAAATGAAGTGAATACTTTTGAATATATTCAGTAAGATCCATATGTTGATGAAAGGTTGCATAGGCCTACAGTGGACCCGCTTTGCTTTAGAGTTACAGTATTCCTGGGAATATCAGTTGACTTCATATTCAGTCATAGTATTTCTATATCTTGGGAACGTACTTCCAATTAATACAGTTGATCATTCGGAATGCTTGGAAATATACATTCCTTTGACTACAAATCAACCAGCTGAATTCTGGAAAATGTATTTGACACAACAAATAAACAGTGGGGTAGAATGACAAAGCCTTTCCAATTTTGAGTTCCCTGTGGTGCAAGCTGACTGTTGCCTAGGCAAACTAATTCCGTTTGTGTCAATTTCTCTTCTTTTTGGTATTGATTTCCAAGTCAGCTCCACATTGTGTCAATGTCTCTAGACATTGTTCTTTTTTTGGCATTAGACACAGAGAAACAGCTGCAGTTATCAATCAGTACCACAACCAAGGGAAATACATGAAACAGTAGAAATGGTGAAGACCCTGATAAATAGCACCATTGTCCCAATCAACCTTGATAATGCATCTTATTTTCAATATCCCTTTGAAAATCTAGATCATAAGTTTGAGGCAGTGTATGGAAGCTTTACAAGTACTTCTTATGGAAGAAACGGGGTGTTTTACTTCACTGCCTCTGTTTCAGGCTATCATTAACTTGTATAGCTGTGCAGGTGTCTATAACTGTATTATCTCTTAACAAGAGGCCTGGGACACCTCACATTAGCAGAATGCAGATGTGGTCTTGGTCTTTTCTCACTAATTAACAGCCCATCTGCAAGTGGAGTTGGTTTACCTCTCATTGGCCAAAGGCTTGTGGGTTAGTGCTGGTTAACCACATTACCTGTTTAATCTGTTTGGGAAATATGTGACCTGTCACAGCCATCCATACATTTTACACTACTGACATCCCACCCCTCACTGAACCCTTTCAATCTAATATTTTATCAGAAAGCCATCTGTTTGCCAGATGCACAAACAATGACTCCCGTATCATTGACCCGTTGCACTATTCTGTTTTCTTTATATCAATGTATTTTAATGTATTTATTTCGGACCATGGAGTCACGTTGGAACAACTGCAATCTTCCCCTCCCTTTAAAGCCTCAATAATATGCTGGTATGCTACGCATATTAATGAGCTTCATTCCACTGTGGCCTCTCTGTGTGCCAGGAATGGGAAATGCAGGCAGGAATCTAATAAGGCCTGATTGTCAACATGGCGCTGTTTGTTGCTTTGACTGCAATTAGACTCTCAGGCCCCTGTCTCGATGCTGATGGGGGGAAATGAGCAGGGCAGTGGCAGCAGCAAATCATTATGACACAAAGCAATGAAGGTCAAGCGGTTTTAAGGGAAAAGATAATTCAAGTGCTGAGGCGTTGTCCATGAAAAGGTTATATCACAGCTTTCCGGCTCACCCTTGAGACTTTTACAGTGCTCAGAGAATATTGCGCTATTTATCAGAAGATTTTAACAATGTCAGAGAGACTATGTGTAGGCGTGGTGTGTATAGATGACGTAAAAACGTATATTTTTGTTGTCGTATATAGAATGGTATAGACATTTATGACAATCACAGTTGATCCAATGTGTTGTACACTGAGTATACAAAACATTACGGACACAAAACATTATGGACACCTTCCTAATATTGAGTCCCCCCCTCCCCCATGGCCCATGTTGACTCCAATGCTTCCCACGGTTGTGTGAAGTTGGCTGGGTGTCCTTGGGGTGGTGCACCATTCTTGATACACACGGGAAACTGTTGAGCATGAAACTGTTGAGCATGAAAAACCCAGCAAAACCCAGCAATGTTGCAGTTCTTGACTCAAACCGGTGTGCCTGGCACCTACTATCATACCCCGTTCAAAGGAAAATAAATATTTTGTGTTGCCCATTCACCCTCTGAATGGGCACACATACCCAATGCATGACTACATTGTCTCAAAGCGGAAAATCCTTCTTTAACCTGTCTCCGCCCCTTCATCTACACTGATTAAAGTGGATTTAACAAGTGATATCAATAAGGGATCATAGCTTTCGCCTGGATTCACCTGGTCAGTCTATGTCATGGACAGAGCAGGTGTCCATAATGTTTTGTATACTTACAAATCCTCTTTGGAGTTATTAAAGATTGCTTCAGGTTCTTTGTAATCCATACAAAGTAGAATTATCACTGTGTAAATCACACTGACCTACCTGTACACCCACAGCAAGATGCAAGAAACACACGGGCATTTAATAAGTGTCAAACGTCAGCATTTGGTCATGACTTGTAGACACACATTTTCCCAGAACATATACATTCTCATCCCTGGATGCTTTGAGCAATGATGCATAATACATTCCTTTAACAATATCTGTTAAAGCCAACATCACTTCAGAGAACCTTCAAAACCTACTGTAAGTGTTTGCCTGAACAATGAAAATACAGTGGCTTGCGAAAGTATTCACCCCCATTGGCATTTTTCCTATTTTGTTGCTTTACAACCTGGAATTAAAATTGATTTTTGGGGGGTTGTATCATTTGATTTACACAACATGCCTACCACTTTGAAGATGCAAAATATTTTATATTGTGAAACAATCAAGAAGTAAGTAAAAAAAAGCAGAAAACTTGAGCGTGCATAACTACTCACCTCCCCAAAGTCAATACTTTGTAGAGTCACCTTTTGCAGCAATTACAGCTGCAAGTCTCTTGGGGTATGTCTCCATAAGCTTGGCACATTTAGCCACTGGGATTTTTGCCCATTCTTCAAGGCAAAACTACTCCAGCTCCTTCAAGTTGGATGGGTTCCGCTGGTGTACAGCAATCTTTAAGTCATACCACAGATTCTAAACTGGACTGAGGTCTGGGCTTTGACTAGGCCATTCCAAGACATTTAAATGTTTCCCCTTAAACCACTCAAGAGTTGCTTTAGCAGTATGCTTAGGGTCATTGTCCTGCTGGAAGGTGAACCTCCTTCCAAGTCTCAAATCTCTGGAAGACTGAAACAGGTTTCCCTCAAGAATATCCCTGTATTTAGCGCCATCCATCATACCTTCAATTCTGACCAGTTTCCCAGTCCCTGCCGATGGAAAAACACCCCCACAGCATTATGCTGCCACCAACATGCTTCACTGTGGGGATGGGGTTCTCGGGGTGATGAGAGGTGTTGGGTTTGCGCCAGACATAGCGATTTCCTTGATGGCCAAAAAGCTCAATTTTAGTCTCATCTGACCAGAGTACCTTCTTCCATATGTTTGGGGAGTCTCCCACATTTATTTTGGTGAACACCAATGTTTTTCTTTAACCAATGTCTTTTTCTGGCCACAAGCCCAGCTCTGTGGAGTGTACGGCTTAAAATGGTCCTATGGACAGATACTCTAATCTCCGCTGTGGAGCTTTGCAGCTCCTTCAGGGTTATCTTTGGCCTCTCTGATTAATGCCCTCCTTGCTTGGTTCGTGAGTTTTGGTGGGCGGACCTCTCTTGGCAGGTTTGCTGTGGTGCCATATTCTTTCCATTTTTTAATAATGGATTTATTGGTGCTCCGTGGGATGTTCAAAGTTTTGGATATTTTTTTATAACCCAACCCTGATCTGTACTTTTCCGACTTTGTCCCTGACAAGTTTGGAGAGCTCCTTGGTCTTCATGGTTCCGCTTTCTTGGTGGTGCCCCTTGCTTAGTGGTGTTGCGGACTCTGGGGCCTTTCAGAACAGGGGTATATATACTGAGATCATGTGACAGATCATGTGACACATAAATAAAGTCCACCTGTGTAAAATCTAACTTAATTATGTGACTTCTGAATGTAATTGGTTGCACCAGATCTTATTCAGGGGCTACATAGCAAAGGGTTGTGAATACATATCCACACACCACTTTTCCGTATTCAGGTATTTTTTTCATTTCACTTCACCAATTTGAACAATTTTGTGTATGTCCATTACATGAATTCTCCCCAAAATCTATTTAAATTACAGGTTGTAATGCAAACAAATATGAAAAACGCCAAGGGGGATGAATACTTTTGCAAGGCACTGTACTGCCATTTAGTGTGACATTCAAACCGTAATGTAACATCACCCTAAACATATCAAAGTGGAACATAAATGGCTGTATGCATAATCATAATGAATGCTTTACTAATGAAAGAGATAAAATCATGTAAACCAATGTAAGTGAACCATTTTTTTCTCCAATATGTGTACCCTCGCTTTACTTGTTCCTCAAGACCTTAAAGTGGACAGCTGCTTTGATTATTTCCCACCACTGATGGGCAGCCATTCTTTCATTGTCTGTATCTCCCGCTCTCTCTGTCTTTTAAACAAAAAGGTATTTTACTTTTGTTCCAGGCACTGCATGGGACTCATGTACAGCTGGTGGATAAAGAAACAGAGAGTGCTCACCCTCTGTGGCTACCTTTGGCTTATGCCGCAGGCAGCAGAGACAATGGTCTCGTCAGGATATTCCTCCAGGAGTGCTGGTGCTTTTACTCTCCTCTAAAGCCCCAAATCAAAAGGAACCTAATTCCACAGCCAAAGAGAGATCTTCTAGATTGCAGTCTCTCAGAGGCAGACCCTCATCATGATGGTGTGACGGAGAGGAATGTCTGCTCAGTTTTGTCTTTCAATTAATACATCTGAAAACCTTTGTGTTTTCTTACCTTGGGAAGTTCTCTTCAGTTATAGACACTTAATATTTTATCATTCTAATATCTGAGAAAATGTATCTTATTCGTGAATAGCTAGGCAATCTAACAGTTTAGATTTGATTAACAGCAAAACTTGACCCTGAGTTTAAGTCATGAACTGAAATGACATTATCTGGATTTTGTGGCACACCGATATTTAACATGAGTGCATCCATTGTTGTCTAAAATATTTGTATCCCTAGAGCATCCAATTGACACAGAGGTTCTTCCTCCAAGAGATGCAGTACCTCAAAGGTTTCCGTATCAGCAGTTTTTCCAGTAAGCCCAGCACGTGATGCAAGAGATGTGAATTTCTCACTTGAGAGAGGGAGATTAAATACCCCATACCTAGAGGGAGTTGTTCTCTCGGCCAATAATTCATGGATGAAATGCAAAACATTTATTTGATTTTATCGTGGTCTAGTTGATCATTTTCCAGAGGCCTCTTAGTCTTATCAGCAATATAGATTTCCCCCCACTTTTTTATTTCTTGAGATTATCTTGTTTCCAAATGTTGTCCACGGGTAGAAATAATTGCATGAGATTCTGATTATAAATTATACAGACTTTCCTTAGATGAATAGCCACAGATGACTGGCACTAGTTCTCTCATTGATGGTGTCTGTTCCGCAACCAGTCTGAGCCTGCAGACAGAGACATCATTTAAAAAGCAAGACATTGTCTTATCAGTAATTGCTTTTTAGTATTTTAGTAAGCAATAATCCATTTTGTCCTGCTACCAGACGAGACAACTAAACACTAGAACTGCTTTTGACAATTAGCTGTTATTAAATTCCTCTCCATGTCTGGGAATGGTAATACAATTGTACAATTGTTGAAGCATGATATTATAATTACAACAAATATTTTTGGGTTCATTACAAAATGAGATATTAGGGCATTTCATCACCATGATGTTAGCCAGTTTGACTTTATGTCCTAATAAACCTCTTTCTGCCGGATGTAGTTTGGGTAAATGCACTTGAAAGAAGGGAGACAAATGATCCTCAATGCGGTGTTGCAGTGCGGTGCTGTTGCTAAGCCCAGGGGCTAACACTGGAGAAAGGCCAGCTTGGCAAAAAAGCATGCACACACAAATGCACATGCACACGCACATGCACACACACATAAACAGAATCAACGATTTATTTTTAGAGGATGCGTTAATTGAAGTGCTGTAAGTAAAATAGAATCATCTTCATCTTTTATATCATGCTACAGTACATACACCCACTACAAAAATATACAGTGTATAGTAAATTGCAGAAAAAGTATAGACAAACAAGACATATACAGTACCAGTCAAAAGTTTGGAAAGTTTGGACATTCAAGTAAAAAAAAAAAATTGTACTGTTTTCAACAGGACAATGACCCAACACACCTCGAGGTTGTGTAAGGGCTATTTAGCCAAGAAGGAGTGATGGAGTGCTGCATCAGATGACCTGGCCTCCACAATCACCCATCCTCAACCCAATTGAGATGGTTTGGAATGAGTTGGACCGCAGAGTGAAGGAAAAGCAGCCAACAAGTGCTCAGCATGTGGGAACTCCTTCAAGACTGTTGGAAAAGCATTCCAGGTGAAGCTGGTTGAGAGAATGCCAAGAGTGTGCAAAGCTGTCATCAAGGCAAAGAATGGCTACTTTGCGGAATCTAAAATATCAAACATATTTTGATTTGTTTAACACTTTTTTGGTTACTACATGATTCCATATGTGTTTTCATAGTTTTGATGTCTTCACTATTATTCTACAATGTAGAAAATAGTACAAATACATTAAAAACCCTTGAATGAGTAGGTGTGTCCAAACGTTTGACTGGTACTGTATGCAGCTCTACATATTAATGTCGGAATTAGGTTACAATACATTTTTATTAAGTGTTTAGCGACACATATTGATGTTGAAAGTCTAATTTTAATAAATTACTTTACTTTACATAACTGACTTTAATTAATTCAAAAAGCACCTCAATGGGTGTGTTTCATGTAAAATATAGCCCAAAATACTCAGAGAATGATCAAACACCCCAAAAACATTTGTTCTTAAAATATGAAAGCAGATGTCACTTCTAACACCTAGGTTTCAATTGCTTCAAAGCAAAGAAAATAGGGAACTATAAATATGTCTACACCTACCATGGGTTCCATTCAAGCTCAATATGTTTTGGTCCTAATACAGCATGAACTGCATTGCAGAACCATGATATGTACTGATTGAATTCCGGTCTTTTAGTTCTTGGGTCAAAAACATATTTGGAAATGTATGTTATCTTAGAACATATTAAGAAATGTATTAAGAAATGTATCTTAGAGTACACTGAGTGTACAAAACATTTCCATGACATAGACTGACCAGGTGAATCCAGACTAAATAGACTGGAATGTGGGTGGCATAGCCAGGCATCTCTGGATGCAAATAGCTTGGATTCAAATGTAAAATGTTACCGTTGGTTGTTGTTAACAGGGTGAGAGTATTGTGTATACACTGTACAAAGTTTGAAGAACTCTTTCCATGACAGCCCAGGTGAAAGCTATGATCCCTTATTTTTTTTATTTAACTATGCAAGTCAGTTAAGAACAAATTCTTATTTTCAATGACAGACTAGGAACAGTAAGTTAACTGCCTTGTTCAGGAGCAGAACGACAGATTTTTACCTTGTCAGCTACGGGATTCGAACTTGCAACCTTTCGGTTCCAAGTCAAACACTCTAACCACGAGGCTGCCTGCCGCCCCAATGTCACTTGTTATTGGTGTCACTTGTTATTGTTATTGATGTCACTTGTTAAATCCACTTCAGTCACTATCGATGAAGGGGAAGAGACAGGTTAAAGAATGATTTTTAAGCTTTGAGACAGTTGAGACATGGATTGCGTTTGTGTGCCATTCAGAGAGTGAATGGGCAGGGTATGGTTGTAGGTGCCAGGCGCACCGGTTTGAGTGTGTCAAGAACCGCAACGCTGCTGTGTTTTTTACTCTCAACAGTATCCCATGTGTATCAAGACTGGTCCACCTCCCAAAGTACATCCAGCCAACTTGACATAACTGGGAAGCATTGGAGTCATCATTGGAGTCCATTCCCCGGTGAATTGAGGCTGTTCTGAGGGCAAAAGGGGTTGTAACTCAATATTAGGAATGTTTCCTAATGTTTTGTACACTCAGTGTACATGTACTGTACGTTGTAGTCACAGAGACTGGTGTCAACCAACCCAACAGAAGATCAGTCTGTTCAGCCATCAATAAACCACCTATTACCTAAATCTAAAATAATGTTCGAACATATAGGATGAAGCATAGGCCTACACCAGCAGGTAACTATTTGGTGCCAGTTAAAAACATACTTATTATAAAAAAAGGGTTTTTTTTACCTTTTGTGAAGTTCTGTCAATAGCAGCCCTTGTAGTCATGTTAAATTAGTTTTGCATGAGACATTTAACTCTGCTGTAATGCAAGTCATATGCCAATTGACCTGTATGTTTTGAAGTTGATTAAATTAAGCCCTTATTGGTTTAGATTTTCTTTATCTCCAGAGAATATGTGGAAACACATGGAAAAAGAAGCCAGAGTTAAAACAGGCAAACATCTAAAGTTTTAACCTGTACAAATGTCTTTACTTGATAATATAACACATTATGTAATGTTACATATCCTATATGTCATCAATGTGGATCTTTACACAGTCGCCATCACAATATGCACATTTTTCTGAAATGATAAACCTACTGAAGTCACCTTATTAAATGTTACAATGCATGTCAAATTACTTCCATCATCTAGCAACAGAGAGAGAGGGAGAGGGAGAGGGAGAGAGGGAGAGACAGGCAAAGCATGAATGCCTATTTGTAATAGTGTAATGGCTGATGTCATATAATAGAGTTTATTGTTACATTTCCAACAGCAAACCATGAAGAATAAATAAATGTAAGCCTCATTAAGTAATTAAAACTATCAGGCAGTGGAAGATGTGAAACGGACTGAATTTAGATTTTAAATCACCACAGATTATCCAAATTGAGGAATAAAATTACAATAGCTTAACATTGTCCAGCATATGTTGCACCTTGAGTATAGGAGAGTATAGAGTTCTGAGTTTCAGTTGTATTCCTTGCGCCCGTAACACAGTTGATTCTATAACAAGGGGTGTTTCTAAGCTGGGGGAGGGGGTTCTACTAAGCTATTGAATTGTTTTAAGAAGTTCATACCATGCCATCAGTTAGCTATTTGATTTTGAATGTTATTAAGACCCCTTGAAGTATAAAAATGAAAAATAATTTTTGTCCATACAAACACATTGAATAACAGATTCACTAAATGGAACAACAGAGAGTCACCCGAAAAATCAAAAGGAAGTTTGTTCTGAAGTGTCTATCCTATATTTTAGCGATTTAAGAAAGATCAGGAAAGATTTGTTATACAGTATAAATATATTTTTTACATGTATTTAACCCCTTATTTTTGCTACTAAACAGTCTCTTTATTGTAACAAGGGCGCTGAGAGTCGGGAAGCAAGTACAGGGAGTGTTTTAATAAATAAACACGAAACACAAACAACGCACCGACATGAAAACAGAGTCAATAACACCGGAGGAAAGAACCAAGGGGAGTGACAGATATAGGGAAGAAAATCAAGGAGGTGATGGAGTCCAGGTGAGTGTCATGAGGCGCAGGTGTGTGAGATGATGGTGACAGGTGTGCGGAATAATCAGCAGCCTGATGACCTAGAGGCCGGAGAGGGAGTATACGTGACACTTATATACTGTACTTTCATATTTTTTTAACTGGTACCAGGGGACCTTCATATGAGTCTTGTGAGGCTTGTGCGCATTCTAGAGCAAAACAACTGACATGTTCATATTTGTGTGAGTCTCACCTTTGCACAGAGGGCCCATATTAGTGTGTGGCCCAAGCAGTTTGGACACTACAGACAGAAGTTGGCAGAGCGGCTGTACCAACTTCAGACAAGTCCCACGACGCTACAAATGATTTTGTAAGAAGGCCAATTTTCAGGATGTCTCATGGTCTGAAAACACAGCTCTAGCTCTGTCACCTTTCACTGCAGATGCGGAAGTGCGACATAGGTGGATGAAGTGGATTGAGACGCACCCAATGCAAAATAAAAGAAATCTCTAGCTTAAACTGCCGTATTTTAATGGGGATTTTTTTATGATGCTAATTAGATTTCCACTGGGGGCGCGGACATCGACCTAAGAAGGTTTTAAAAGACAGACTTCACAAGAGGAGAGCTGGACCTCCAGGCAGAGTCATAGGGCCCCAGTCTGGCCATCTCTTGATCCTATCAGTGGGTTGGCTGAGAGCCTGTGGGAGGGAGCTTGCCATTTCCCCCTCTCTCCATGTGTGTCCTCAGCTTGTCAGGAGCACCTACAGTACCGTGATGAGTGCAGGGAGGAGCATACCCCTCTGGGTAAAACACGCCACTCTGCTCCATTCTGCTCCGCCCTGGTCTGCCTCTCATAGGCTTGGCATTTCAACTCACTTCTGGGGAGAGGGAGTGCAATTTCAATTTGCTGTTAGGGCTCTCTCCGGTTCCCCCTATTGAATTGTAACAGGGAGTTTTTCTTCAAATGCAATTAGCCAGGCTTTTTTAGGGCAGGGAACTATGTTAAGATTTAATTGGAAATCTTTCTGATCTTTATGAAAGAAAACAAATGCTCCATTATTTTCCCACAGTATAATTTGAATCAGCTCACATGAAAGAATTATATCTTTGTAGAGTTAAACCATATATTTCTGATGTAATATTCTTCCTTACAACTATATAAACTTTCAGTCTGGCTATTTGTCCACAAGTAATTTGAATATGCTCATGTATCCCAGGGGATTTGGCAAAACCCCAAGTTACTGTAGCACTTGACTAATGCAATTTTACTAAATCACTCATTTCCCCATGGGCTATTTCTGGTGTCCATAAAATCAAAGTAGGAAATACATTTTGGATAAAAGTGTGCAACAGTATGCATAATCATTACAGCTTTGAATTACACAAAAGAGAACACCTTAAATAAACCTATTTTCAGAAAAGTCTAAATTCTTGATTTTAAAAACCCTATGGTCGATAACCACGCCCCTCGTGGAAATTAATTAGCATAATAAAACAATTCCCATACAAATACGTCATTTTTTGCTAGAGAAATCCGTTTTTTTGTATTGGATGCATCTCAATCCACCGCATCCACCTATGTCGCACTTCCGCATCTGCGGTGAAAGGTGACAGAGCTAGAGCGGTGTTTGTCAGACCATGAGACATCCAGAAAAACGTTTTTCTCACAAAGTCGTCTGTAGTGTCCCGAACGGTTTGGCCTACCATGGCCTACTATATGACTCAACTGTGCGAATGTGAGACTCTCTCAAACATGAACATGTCGGTTGTTTTGCTCTAGGACGCCCACAGGCCTCACAAGACTCATCTGAATTTCCCGGTACCAGTTAAAATAATGATGGAAGTACAGTATATGGAGACAGTTAAATGCCAAAAATATGGGCTTAAAAACAAGTAAAACAAAAATAGCAAATGTTTCCTGATCTTTCTTATATCTCTCAGATATAGTAGAGACACTTCAGAACAAACTTACTTTTGATAATATTTTTGGGGACTATCTGTTATTCAATGCCTTTGTATGGGCTAATAGCAGTAAGGCCAAAAATATTTTTTTAAATATACTTTTGGGATACTTCAAGGGGTCTTAAAATTCAAAGTCAAATAGCTAAATGATCTTTGGTATAACCTTATTAAAACAATTCCATATAGCATAGTAGACCCCCCTATGTCTTGGACGAGACCCTCCACTCCCCAGGCTTATACAAGGCTAAGACTCTGATGGGTTTCAACCTTTTCACACAAGATTTTTTTACGTGCGTAAATTCTGAAAGCACTTACTGCTGCAAAATGTGATTGTCACGCAACAGGACAGTTAACCCGCGCTGCCCTCAAACTAAGGTACGCTGCCTGCTAATTATCTATAGGCTATGTTTCAACTTGCCAATTTCAAATTATTTTCTAAAAACTTTTATTTTCTAAGAAGTTTGAATTGAGGTGTGTTCCGCCTCCTCATTCATTCACATAAGAAGTACCCCATTTCATTTTTGCTGAATTTATGTGGCTTCACTGAGCCGGACAAACTTCCCCAGTGTTTCCCCATATCAAGTATGAAGACATTGCGCAACTCTAGTCAGAACAGGCCTTGCACATTTTCTGGCTGGTGCCTGCATTGCCTTCATTGTTGTTTTCCGTACAAATAATAACTTTGGACATGTGTGCGTTTCTATCAAAGAGCCTTATTTTCAGTATATCGTGTTGTCGTTTCTACTGTAGCATACCATATGCATGTACTGTATGTATTGCATGTACAGTTGAAGTCGGAAGTTTACATATACCTTAGTCAAATATATTTAAACTCAGTTTTTCACAATTCCTGACATTTAATTCTAGTAAAAATTCCCTGTCTTAGTTCAGTTAGGATCACCAGTTTATTTTAAGAATGTGAAATGTCAGAATAATAGTAGAGAGAATGATTCATTTCAGCTTTTATTTCTTTCATCACATTCCCAGTGGGTCAGAAGTTAACATTCACTCAATTAGTATTTGATAGCTTTGCCTTTAAATGGTTTAACTTGGGTCAAATTTTTCTGGTAGCCTTCCACAAGCTCCCCACGATAAGTTGGGTGAATTTTGGCCCATTCCTCCTCACAGAACTGGTGTAACTGAGTCAGGTTTATAGGTCTCCTTGCTCACACACGCTTTTCCAGTTCTGCCCACACATTTTCTATGGGATTGAGGTCAAGGCTTTGTGATAGCCAATCCAATACCTTGACTTTGTTGTCCTTAAGCAATTGCTTCAATATATCCACATAATTTCCTGACTCATGATGCTATCTATTTTGTGAAGTGCATCAGTCCCTCCTGCAGCAAAGCACCCCCACAACATGATGCTGCCACCCCCGTGCTTCATGGTTGGGATGGTGTTCTTCGGCTTGCAAGCGTCCCCCTTTTCCTTCCAAACATAACGATGGTCATTACTGCCAAACAGTTCTATTTTTGTTTCAACAGACCAGAGGATATTTCTCCAAAAAGTACGATCTTTGTCCTCATGTGCAGTTGCAAACCGTAGTCTGGCTTTTTATGGCGGTTTTTGAGCAGTGGCTTCTTCCTTGCCGAGCGGCCTTTCAGGTTATGTTGATATAGGACTCGTTTTACTGTGGATATAGATACTTTGCACCTGTTTCCTCCAGCATCTTCACAAGGTCCTTTTCTGTTGTTCTGGGATTGATTTGCACTTTTCACACCAAAGTATGTTCATCTCTAGGAGACAGAACACGTCTCCTTCCTGAGCAGTATGACGGCTGCGTTGTCCCATGGTGTTTATACTTGCATACTATTTATTGTACAGATGAACGTGGTACCTTCAGCCATTTGGAAATTGCTCCCAAGGATGAACCAGACTTGTAGAGGTCTACAATTTTTTTTTGTGATTTCTTTTGATTTTCCCATGATGTCAAGCAAAAGTTTGGCACTGAGTTTGAAGGTAGGCCTTGAAATACATCCACAGGTACACCTCCAATTGACTCAAATTATGTAATTTAGCCTATCAGAAACTTCTAAAGCCATGACATAATTTTCTGGAATTTTCCCAGCTGTTTAAAGGCACAGTCAACTTAGTGTGTGTAAACTTCTGACCCACTGGGATTAATTATAAGTGAAATAATTTGTCTTTAAACAATTGTTGGAAAAAATTACTTGTGTCATACACAAAGTAGATGTCCTAACCAACTTGCCAAAACTATGGTTTGTTAACAAGAAATTTGTGAAGTGGTTGAAAAACCAATTTTAATGACTCCATCCTAAGTGTATGTAAACTTCTGACTTCAACTGTACCGTCCCTCATTTTTACCCCCCATGGACTTGATCTGTGAGGTGATAACATTTTATTTGCTTTGTGATTTGTCAAAAACGGTAAACGACTTGTCAAGTCATGTTCTCCGGTTCTTGTATGCACAGTAACAAGTACATTGAAGATTTGTAGTATGCTGAATACTGGACATCTTTGACTTTGACTTTTTTTATTTACGTATTATAGTCCATGGCATTATGGGATTAGGGAGTTTTCGCTTGTCAAGTATAAACAAACGTGAATGCCATCATAAAGAATTCAGCATCTGTTAGCTTAGCTGACATGTATCTCTTTTCTAAACAATATTACATTTCTTCCTTGTGCTCACCAGAAATGTGGTACATTGTAAACGAGTTTAGTTGTTTTGTCGCTAACTTATGTTTTGTGTATTAGTCAGTGCAACCTGTTATTTAGACTGGCTTTTGAAATGAGTTTGGCCGTGGACGTGTTCCGTGTGATGTTTGGATGATGAAGTTAGCGTTTATCTTTTACACTAAATGGTGAAATTGTGAAGTTGTGAAGACCTTTATTTCCCATCAGTATAGAACATTGTTTAGATGCTATTCAGACAACAATGCTGTTTACACGCGTTTATTGCATCGTACCTTCTGTTGCTACTGTTCCAATCACATATTTGCGATGGTACGCCGCAGGGAAATATGTCATCTTATGTAGGATTCAATGGGTTAAAAGAAAAGAATCGCATGATTGTTTCCAATATTTTAATTTTGAAATGCAAACACAAGCTTGATTAAATATACACATTGCTTGGTTGTTTGATCATATTCATTTAGAGCGGAAGTTAGGTTTTAATTCATTACTTTATGCTAATATATACAGTGAGGGAAAAAAGTATTTGATCCCCTGCTGATTTTGTACGTTTGCCCACTGACAAAGAAATGATCAGTCTATAATTTTAATGGTAGGTTTATTTGAACAGTGAGAGACAGAATATCAACAAAAAAATCCAGAAAAACGCATGTCAAAAATGTTATGAATTGATTTGCATTTTAATGAGGGAAATAAGTATTTGACCCCTCTGCAAAACATGACTTAGTACTTGGTGGCAAAACCCTTGTTGGCAATCACAGAGGTCAGACGTTTCTTGTAGTTGGCCACCAGGTTTGCACACATCTCAGGAGGGATTTTGTCCCACTCCTCTTTGCAGATCTTCTTCAAGTCATTAAGGTTTCGAGGCTGACGTTTGGCAACTCGAACCTTCAGCTCCCTCCACAGATTTTCTATGGGATTAAGGTCTGGAGACTGGCTAGGCCACTCCAGGACCTTAATGTGCTTCTTCTTGAGCCACTCCTTTGTTGCCTTGGCCGTGTGTTTTGGGTCATTGTCATGCTGGAATACCCATCCACGACCCATTTTCAATACCCTGGCTGAGGGAAGGAGGTTTTCACCCAAGATTTGACGGTACATGGCCCCGTCCATCGTCCCTTTGATGCGGTGAAGTTGTCCTGTCCCTTTAGCAGGAAAACACCCCCAAAGCATAATGTTTCCACCTCCATGTTTGACGGTGGGGATGGTTTCTTGGGGTCATAGGCAGCATTCCTCCTCCTCCAAACACGGCAAGTTGGGTTGATGCCAAAGAACTCCATTTTGGTCTCATCTGACCACAACACGTTCACCCAGTTGTCCTCTGAATCATTCAGATGTTCATTGGCAAACTTCAGATGGGCATGTATATGTGCTTTCTTGAGCAGGGGGACCTTGCGGGCGCTGCAGGATTTCAGTCCTTCACGGCATAGTCTGTTACCAATTGTTTTCTTGATGACTATGGTCCCAGCTGCCTTGAGATCATTGACAAGATCCTCCTGTGTAATTCTGGGCTGATTCCTCACCGTTCTCATGATCATTGCAACTCCACGAGGTGAGATCTTGCATGGAGCCCCAGGCTGAGGGAGATTGACAGTTCTTTTGTGTTTCTTCCATTTGCGAATAATCACAGAAACTGTTGTCACCTTCTCACCAAGCTGCTTGGCGATGGTCTTGTAGCCCATTCCAGCCTTGTGTAGGTCTACAATCTTGTCCCTGACATCCTTGGAGAGCTCTTTGGTCTTGGCCATGGTGGAGAGTTTGGAATCTGATTGATTGATTGCTTCTGTGGACAGGTATCTTTTATACAGGTAAGAAACTGAGATTAGGAGCACTCCCTTTAAGTGTGTGCTCCTAATCTCCGTTCCTTACCTGTATGAAAGACACCTGGGAGCCAGAAATCTTTTTGATTGAGAAGGGGTCAAATACTTATTTCCCTCATTAAAATGCAAATCAATTTATAACATTTTTTACATGCATTTTTCTGGATATTTTTGTTGTTATTCTGTCTCTCACTGTTCAAATAAACCTACCATTAAAATTATAGACTGATAATTTCTTTGTCAGTGGGCAAACGTACAAAATCAGCAGGGGATCAAATACTTTTTTCCCTCACTGTATATATGTATACAAGCTAGATTCTTCCAATTCTTTGGTTGAAGGTTTTGGCTAAGAACCACCATTTTTTTTAAATCAAACTTTGGGAACTATGAAATCCCAAGCGTACTCTGATGATTCAGTAGCTCCATGCACTCTTTGAGTCACTGAGACAGATCTCTTTTTTAGGCAAACAGCATGCAGGGTATTCAGATGTGGGTCTCGAGGTCATGTGGCAAAGGTTGTGTTGGCTTTCATTACGGGCCTTCATATAATAGGAGACTGTTGCCTCCCCTACTTTGAAATAGAAACGCCATGCAGATGGCAAATCTATGTTGATACGAGGTGTAATGTGGGCCTTATTCGTAAATCCCCCTTTATTTTGAAAGAGTAGCCAATTTCCAGACGTTAAGAAAAAACTAAACGGTCTTAGCTGACATTGAGAAGGGAACCCAATCGCCAGCTGCATGCCTGTGTTTATTTAGCTATCCTTAGTAAGCCAGGCACAGGGAGCCAGATCATAAACGTCAAAAGGGGGCTGTGTTTCATCCCAGCCTCCTTGAGTACAGTAGTATATGGACATTACAGAGGTGACATTTATCATTCTGAGCGATGGATCCAATCCTAGCTTTTATGGACACCATGCTGGGTCCCGGTCATGCTCCAAATGCACCATGCTCTTAAATTACAGTTTGATTGAATCCAATGTTTCTTTCCTCTTGATGACATTGTGAACATGAATTTGGTTCCCGTTCCATATTTAAAATGAGTCTCAGGGGTCAACCACTCACCCCTTCAACCATATACCTACTAAAGAGCCGTTATGCTACTTTGAAGTTACAATCACTAGAAACGATCAGCGCTACTAATGTTACAATGACATGTTCTATGCGGCTCCTGCCCTCCCTTTGCCATCAAACAAGAGTTCCTTTCCTTCCCTTACTAAGACTGCAACGCATAAATTATATTTCCTCTGTGGCAATGAAACAACAAACAAAGTCAGAGGAAAACAATAAGGCCCAAGGCACTGGTTTATATCTTATTGATATAAAAGCACTGTACAAAATGCTATTCATTGTATTAAAGTTTAAAGTGTCACGTTCAATAAACTAACTGAAAACAGAAAGATGTTGCACTTGATGGTGGTAATTGTGGAATGTTTAGGGTTGATTTCCTTGTGTCCGATACATTTTGGTTTGAATGGTTTTCATAGTAGAGTGCCAAACAGAAATGGAAAGAGAAGACACTGGTAGGCAACGCCTTAGTAAAGCCAAAGCAGACTTTACCCTATCCTCTTAGTATTTTACCTGCCAAGAGACAAACTATTCACACCATGATGATTCATTCCACTTACATGTTTTGAGAACATTTTATTTTCTTGAAATGAAAATCTCCCATTTACACCGATACTTGACATACACAAAAGTCAGAGTTATGTCCGATGTCAAAGGGGAATATTTTTTGGGAGTTTTTGCACAGTCATCTGAGAGTGAATAATTCTTAACGCTGTTCTATTGTGGCAGTTCGTTATTGTGTATGTAAAAGGGCGCGTATTGCGTTGCGTAACTGTGAGCTCACAGCACCTAAAGTGAAGAGAGAAGCTTTGATTCAGTGTAATGTGGGGAGACTGTCTCTCATCACTTTTTCTCAAGTAGGTCACAAACTCTCTCTCTGAACACCCAGGAAATAATCCCCATCCCTCCATATGCTAGGAGCTTATGGAATATGAAGAAAATAGCATGTTCCATTTTATTCCATTTTATTTTCACCTGGTAGAAATACAACTTATTTTTTCAAGTATAATAAATACTTACAACAAATTAACTGTTTATTTCATTTGTCAAATACTATCTGCAACATTTAAAAATTAATGTTGAGAAAAGTACACAAAAATCATTATCAGTTGGTATGATCTTATGATCGAGAAAAAACAATGGACCAAAAGGCATGACTCTCACGGCTTTGAGGTTCATTTGTCACCCTCTCCATCAATATCTACCATTCAGATCTAGATTACTAAAGTACTGACTCAAGATGTACTGCGTGAGGGGACTCAAGGTGATTGACTCAAGGTGGACTGAGTGAGAACGCAACAGCAGGAACCTTCGCTGGTTGCGTGATATGCAGCGTGAAAGACTTGCATCAGAAGGCATGGTCCCTCTTCTGTCTGAGCTATGGAGCTGTTTAGACTGTGACTGTTTCTCTGTATGTAAGCACCTACCCATTAGGAGCGTCTTGATGGATCCAATGGTTTCAGTCACGGTGGCGCCAAACAAAAAGTCAAGGGAATGTAACAGACAACAAAATGGCTGTAGAATCACAAAGCTGTAACATTTCATGACTGCTTTTGTACTCTGAAGGTTGATATAGAGCGAGCTAAATATGGTCAGAGCTGTCTCGCCATCTTCACAGTATTGATTTTCCATATGTCTCTAGCTGACGATTAAGACCCCTCAGAGCAAGTGCCCCCAAGCTAACATCAGCTGTGTCTGTCAAAGATGGTGTGATAGGAATTGATTGGTCTGTGGGCATGTCTGTTGGCCTTGCTCACTGTCTCACTCATTCTCTGTCTCCTTGACCCATAAAGGAAGATATAATTGATAGAACACTGGGTTGCTTGGGTTTTATAATTTGTTCATTTTTCCTTTATGCTCCAGCACACTTTCCCACAATTATTAATTTACCAAAAATTGAATGAGCGAGTCAAATATCCTATTGGTCAAGCTTATTTTCTATATATTATATCTTACATTTCTTAAACAGCTACTGAAAGTCTAATCCCAGTAGTTTCCCATTGTTCCGCTTGTGTTAATATTCTGTTCATTTGTTCACGTAACATTTTTCACTGAATAAATCATGCTCTGCTAGCAATGTATTGCAATAAATGATTTTGAGGTAAAACATGACTGAGTGTCAAATTATTATATGGCACACATTTTTATTAAATTTATTTCTTTGCTAGACAATTTATGTTTTGCCACTCGTGAATGAAGTACTTTTCCATTCACCAAAGCAGAATAATAAAAAAAACAGAAGCAAAACTGTGCCTTCCTAAATTATTCAGGAAGCATTCATCTGAGTTTATTGCTAAGTACATTCTCTTCCTGACTGGCTTCACCTTGCCTTGCTCAGAGGCGAGTTGATGTGATCAATTTCAGTGATGTAAGTGCACTGCTGCAGAATACGTTATACTGTATACTGTACACCACATCAACACAGACATCTTAGTTAAAAGGGTGGAGAATTGGGCAGAAAGCTTTGGCTGTGAGCGATCAGGTTTCCTTTTAAAGAGCTGCGTGAACAGAAGTGTTACAATCAGCGGGAACAATCACAGCAACATTCCAGGAAAGACGAATTTGAGGGGAAGGGTATCGGGCAGGCCAGTCCATTTCATCCATCTTGGATGATGTGTACAGGAAAAGGAGTTCTTTCCTAATCAGCTTATATCCTCTCTCCCTCTGCAGTGCATTCTGTGCCAGCCCGTTCACAGTAATCCATCTTGTGATAGAAAGGTAATGTCTTCTTAAGTGAGTTATCCAGTGATACAAATGAGATCTTATCTTTAAACATTACATCACTCTTTATATCTTGATATTAATTGGTTGGACTGACGGCCTTGTGAGTCAGTGTGCTAGGTACTGAATATAGCAAAGGTTATCTGAGGAAGTCCTTTCTACTCAACAGCCTTTTAATCAGATGTGTTTATTTGTGTGCAAATGGGTGAAGGTCCTAGGAAAGGTAACACAGACCCTCTATACAACACCTCTATGGCGTCTGTAAGCTCATACACTCATGGGCGGTTGGATGCCATCAGTCTTAAATGCTACACAAGATGAAACCCACAGCTCACTGGGTTTCTATTCGTCCACCCAGAAGTACAGTAAAAAAAATGTGTCCGGAAGTGGGAAAGCGCTGACATCACTGGAGATTGAATTGCACTATGCTGGTATGAAACAGTGGCTTGCAGTCCAAGCAGTGCTTTTAATTATCAGTGGATAGAAAGCGAATCTGGGTGTTGACTGTGTCAGGATAGGCCTCAGGCAGGCTCTACGGCAGTAGCCTGAGCCACTCTCCAGGGCCCTCTCCACAGGCAGCAGACAGTGGGCGGCGGACAATTTAGTTCTCTGTACAATTTGGCTCCGGCACGCCTGTGATCCTGTACAGCTCCCTGGGCTCTGACTACACTTCCAGACTGGGAGCCGAGGACATTGTCTGTGTAACAGTGCACGTAACCAGTCGAAAGAGTAGACCCTGAGGAACAAACAAAGTTATTTTGTGTGGGTGGAGCCTTCCGATTGTAATATCAAATATGATCCTATTGTGTGTAGCTTTGCATGGTAAGAGATAGAAGTGTGCAGACCACAGGTTACGTTCACGTTCCGTGCTTGCAACTGCATCACCGTAGTACAAATACACCACTGATTTTGTGCGTACAATTTCATGGGAAGTTTGTATCTGAGAAAACTATCTCTTTATCGAAAAGGGCCCTGATTCTCAGCAATCTTCAAAGTACTCGGCAGCATGACTTCCTGGTCCCCTGTGATTCCCTCCACCCCCACCCTCTTTATTGCTATCTCTGAGCTATTCAGGCTCCAGAGATAATTTAATAGCTGAACTCAAAGCTATCAGGGACTCCAAACATCTATAGGCCCTACATCATCTGATCTGGGTGAGATGGAGACATGGTAGGGAGACATGGAGGTGAATGCCTAAGCAGAACTAACAGAGAGCAAAGCCAAACTCAGTCGAAGAAACCACAGTGCCAACAGCCAATCTGGAAAAGTATTTTTTTCCCCTGCAAAAGCTCTCTACATTATACGATATAGAAAGGCACACATGCACGTGCAAAGACACACACACACACACACACACACACACACACACACACACACACACACACACACACACACACACACACACACACACACACACACACACACACATACATACATACATACATACATACATACATACATACATACATACATACATACATACATACATACATACATACATACACACACACAGTAAGCCATAATTCAAGCATGAAGGCTCTGTTTTTCCCATCAAGCACATAATAAAATGTAAATGGACTACCATATATAGAAGCTTGTTTTGTTCCATGCGGTTGAGTGAGTTGACTGTTTCCAAATGTACATCGTTAGTTGTCCTCTCATGATGTTGTTTGCTAGCAGACCATCACGATCCATTACAGTGTTCTGAGGTTCACCTCAGCAAAGCATGATGCATGGCAATAACAAACAATGCTGATTGACAGGTAAGAGGATCCTGGCCTCTTCACATATCTTATGGCGGGAGTGTAAGGATGAGCCTTCCCATGTGCTCTCAGACCCAGCAGGCATGCTGTGGGCTCCACATCTTTGAAATGAGATCTGGAAGTCTTCAACTTCTGGAAATGTAGATCTTAGCCTGTTTTTTTTAAATCCACTGTGGCAGCAGGGCCCAGAGGTATCTCTAACTTCCTCAGCCTTTGAGGTATGTCCGGCCATTGCGGGGCCAGGGGGAACTATGATACTTTTCTACTTCTCAAACAGCCGTTGGTTAACAGCTCTTTTGTCATTGATATTAATGTTGTTATATTTATGAGCTGCAAGACGATACCACTCTAAAATGAAGTAATCTGCTGGAAAATGATCATTGTTTTTATTTTCCAACAGAAATGTGTCACTGTGAGGCAGAATGCTATCAAGAATCATATTAGATATCTTACTCCACACAACAGAATATGACAAGTTGTTGACATAATTTTCAGTTTGCTTATCAACATACACTGAGTGTACAAAACATTAGGAACACCTTCCTAATATTTAGTTGTGCTTACATCTTACGTCTTTTGTCTTGCCCATTCACCCTCTGAATGGCACAAATACACAATGCATGTCTACATTGTCTCAATGTAGACATGCATTAAAAATCCTTCTTTAACCTGTCTCCTCCCCTTCATCTACACTGATTGAAGTGGATTTAACAAGTGACATCAATAAGGGATCATAGCTTTCACCTGGACTCACCTGATCAGTCTATGTCATGGAAAGAGCAGGTGTTCCTAATGTTTTCTACACTCAGTGTACATTCAAATCAAACTATTAATCTGTAATACTGGCATCACAATATTCACATCACTGATGGGTGAAACAATTTGAAAACATAAATAATTGCCTCCAAAAATAATTTCTGTATAATAAATCAATGACATTTTATCTATGTACACTCTTTTCCGTACTGCCTGCACCTTGCCTTGCACATGTTAAATGTTCAGTGAACCACATGTTCGTGATGAGTAACCTTGCCGGAAAACTGAAGACTTGCATTAGCTCCCCAGGCTAATGCCTAGTTCTTGTGGCATGCAAGAGACCCAGGTCCTAAACCAGCCAGACACACGCACACAGTAAACACACTGTTCTAACACAATTACGTAGATAGATACCGTAGACCTTTCCAGGCTTCTGTGTGGGCTTTTTGTGGTTACAATGTCAATATAACGGGGAAACTTGAAAGACCACATGAACTACTATGTTCTTTAAACTATTGCAGAGTGCAAATTGAAACTAGAGAGTGTCATTATATTAGAGACAGACAAGCCATAAAGCAGCCGATTCAAGCTTATTACTTTTCTTGTTATCAAGAGAGAAAAAAAGTATGAACCCAGATTCCCATAACCTATTCAAGATCCTAATTTTCCAGGAAGAAATTGGGAAAGGGTGTTTTTCTTTTTTCATTATGTTATTTACACGGACGTTTTAGTAATCTGTTTGCATAGCTTTTAATTCTGTTCTTTCGGAAAGTCCTGTAGGTTTATTTTGAACCGCATGGCAGAGAATATTTCTTTAGAGTACTCCTAGAAACCGTCTTTTCTAAAATGGTTGCATTGTCCTGTTTACAGCAAGGGGGTGGAAAGCACAAGACAACATTCATGTTTTTTTCTTACTGGAATTTGGGACAGTTACTTTTGTTGTTTGGATATAGTTTTTGTTTAAATGATTTTGATAGGGTTAAATCAAGTGCCTTGCTAAAGTTGCTGCAAAAAAAACTGTTTGGATGCTAAGAAAGCACTGATTTAAACCACACGGTATATTGAACGCTTAGTATATTAAACACATCCCTGGGTTGCATTCTGATCGCGGGTTATAGGCATTGCGGCTTTTAAAGGCAATGTTCCCGCGTTGGCTCAATCGGAAATTAACTTTTAATGTCGCATTGTCCACAGCCAATATCAGATTGAATCCAGGCCTTACTTACAGTTATGATCATGGTCTTTGTTTACTTTTATGTAATCAAACTTGACTGCATTGTAAAGGATATTATCATTTAATTTGTATCCAAGTTTGCCAAATATTTGTCTACTGCTTAAATTTCTCCAAGGCTAGGAAAACACAGACACCCGCTCTCAGACTTCATGGTAACTCCCTAGATCGTCAGTGCAGTGGAGCCAATGTTTGTGTTGAGTGGGAATTTCAGGGCTGGGGGATGATCTGTAAATAAAGAACTGGTCAGTGTGGCCCTCCTCGTGTTTCGGGGTCCATCTGGAAACTCTTTCAGCTTATTAGCGCAGAACAACATGAGTAGCGAATGGGGCGTGTAAGGTGTAATGTTGTTTATGTTGCATGCCCTCTCCCAATGCTCTTTACAGTTTAACACCATGGAACCAAACAAACAAAACGAGCTAAAGATCCTCCCAGCTTGGCCAGGTGGTGTGGGAGATATAGGAAACCATCTTACTCTGGCATGCATTTGGATAAAGATGGACGCTATACAAACAAACACTTCAACTAGTGTTTATTCCTTTTTGTTAGTGGTACAATAAGGATACCAGCAGATAGGAGGTTGCAGCCCCCCCCCCCCCCCCCCCCCACACACACACACACACATCAATTGATGAATGAGCAAGAGAAGCAGGCGAGACAGTTCACCTTCCCAGAGCTTTATTTCAAGGACACTTTGATGATTGTTGTCAACTACGGCTAACCAGATTAAATGAGTGCCTCGGTGTCAAAGTTAGCTTTACCCTTCCAGAGGACCACGTTGCATCTGTCTCACATTAAGATTAAGGCTGGCTAGTGATAGAGCAATAATGGAGCTGCTGTAAGAGTTTCCTGGTGCTTCGGGGGAGTGTGGAAGGGACGCTTAGCAGCCACTCAATCATGGCCTGTCAGATGGGTAAGTGTGGGTAAGAGAGTCAGAATACAGGATACAGCCCGCCGTCATCCCACCACCAGCCCACCCACACATGACCCGTACAGAATCAACAGGGAAATACTGCATGTTCAGAGTAAAGTCTTGCATTACTTTGATGGAGGAAAAATTTGTTTTTATCCATGCCCAATGGATTGTATTGGAAAGTAAGTAAGAGGTAATATTGTTATGATTATGTTTGGAATGTGTAACAAGATAACCACTTCACTAGAGATCAATGTCTGGCTAGTGTGTAGAAATAATTAGGAATATATATGCAGTCAATAGGCTCCCATTGCCAAAGCAAGGCAAAAGTATTACTCATCCGCTTGGCCCATGCCCATCATTTGGGCTCCAGCCAGCGGGTGATGTGATGAGAAGTCCCCTGTGATAATCAGCTCAGCTGTGATGACAGACATGACCAATGCCTCAGCCACAACACAATTATCCCAGTATCCAATACCCACTCATTACTACTCTGAAACGAGCTACTGCATTTCGTGATACTGAATACTGCCCCTGTGATGAGCGTAACCTAGTGTCTTCTGATGTGACTTCATGATGTCACCCATAGTGGCTGTCACAACATGTCGTCTAACACTGACCATGCCTGTGCAGGGTGGGAGTAAATACAAGATGGAGTTACAAACAACTAATCCTTCCCACTCTTTCCATGCCAGGCAACCAAACCCTACCACTGTGATGGCTGTAGGAGCAGCAGCAGCACACTCCGGGAAACCAGGGCTGCTCTGGGTACAGGCTCCTGATCACGTTGTCCATGGGATGTCGGCTTACTGGGGGGTGTCCGTCTGTCGGCTGGCTGGTTCTCATTATTTATTTATTTAGGTGTTTAGCAGGCTCACTGGGGCGCATGTTTTCACAGAGTTTAGTGTAAATAGGCCACAGGGAAAATGCTACGGCGAGTTGAAACTACAAGCATGCCATAATTTCCCCGAAAAATGATCCTGACAGGGTGATAATTAAATGCTGCAGTGATTGAACATTTTTCCACACGCCGTATCATTTTAATGCTAAAGCCTTAATTTGCACCGATAGCGACTGTAATTGGATTTTGATTGAACATTAATGAAGATGCACATCCTGGGAGACGGAAGGGACAAGTCATCTGTTTTCTGGTACATCTGCAGACAGTTGCACAACACAGACATGGTGTACGACAGGGTTTTTAACACCCCCTGCATATCCTTCATAAACAAGTCAACAAAAATAATCGACCCACATTTCGTTACATTAAGTCGGTGATAACCTGTAGACTAGATTTACCTGCATGGATTTCATAGTAAAATCCATAATCAGAATCATGGGAACGACCAAGAGTCAATTTGTAGCCTACTAAGTCATATTACAAACTCCAGCAATGATGCTAATGTCCGATGACCAGTTATTCGATATCTTGCTCCTGGAGATTTTGTTTGTGTGTACACATCTCCACTCATGACATATCTGAAGGACAAATGAAACCCATTAACATATTATGAATCAATTCCAAGGATAAATTGGAATTGGTTTGAGATTATGCTGACAAGCCCTTTTTTTTGCCCCTCTGTGGCTGAGCTGTGAAGGCTGGGTTGTATAAAATGAGGTCAGATGATGTGTTTTTTCCCCCTCTCTCTGTTCTTAATGCAGAGGAATGTTAATGAGAAGCAGGCCGGAACTGGAGCTGTTCCTCCACTTTACGCTGCGCTCCTTTTGAGCTTCACCCTGGTCTCTGTCTCAGACAGGGCACCTTTCAATCTTCCCTGCACTCCCTGCACCCTCTGTGTATCCGTTTAAAAGTGAGAGAGACTGATGGAGAGAGGGAGAGGAAGATAAACAGAGCGAGGAAGAGGCAGAAAGAGAGAGAGAGAGAGAGAGAGAGAGAGAGAGAGAGAGAGAGAGAGAGCGAGAGAGACGCATAAGGAAAATATCGTTTGTATACATTTGTTTGTTTTGGCTTTGACTTCTAAATTAAATGTTGTCAGTAGAGATGCCACATCAGTCTAATGGACTGTTTATATCTCTGTTGTACAAAAAAATGTTAGTTCATGTTTTCTCTCATCATGACTTCCCAACACGCGTATGTAAAGTTAGAGGAGCCTCTTTAGCAAGAGCTTTCACGAGTGTCACTTCATAGCCCGCTTATTTTTTTATAAACGCTGGCATGCTGACCTTCAGTCAAATCCACAAGATTAGCTGGAGATTCCATCGTTGTGAGGACATTGATCTGTTTTCCTCTGAGCCAGAAATAGTTAAATGATATGCTTTCACTTGGTGAGTGATCTTGAGTCAGAGCTGGCCTTAATATAAGCAAAGACTTGTTTTATCCAAAAGAGTGGAGTGCAGCTGTGAACAATTAGGATCTCAAGGAGGACAGGATGAGGACATTTGCATGTGTATAGATTGTCCCTGCTGCAAATGTCAGCTCTCTCTGGTACAAAACAGCACATTAGTTTGGGTGGAAATAGATTCATACCTCCATTAAATGCTAATATTAATAATATAATATATGATCCACAAATTTGGCTCTTGAATGTGGGGGATCAAACAGAATGGAAAGGGGGGACATTTAATTTCACCTTTGCTGAGGAATGCACGAAGCTATTATGCTCTGGAATGACTTCATTCCTCCTCTCACTTGAGGATGCCTTACAGCAACATTTAAGCCCAAATAATGCAATGAGCTGTTTTTAGCCGCTGTCCCGCAGGAAATCATTTCACATGTGGCTTCACTTAAGACACTCAGGGCTCAGGGCTATTTTCGTCTGCCTTTAAGCCAGCGCAATTGTCAAACGCATGCTCGTTTGCAATTGCGACCTGTTAAAGCAGGCGCTCTTCTATTTACAAACCCTAGCGCTCATATACCTGTCTTATATGCACTCGCTTAGGCTGAGGTGGGACGGGTGGCAATATCTGAGGTGTATCCTTAAAAATGTGCGCCAAAGTGACAATTTCAGTATGCGCTGGTGGGGATATTTAAGACCGAAAGCTGGTACAGCAGGTGGTTATGGCATGATTTTGACAACAGAAGTGCAGCCTATCCAACCGTGACGCACAGGGCCCATATGCATATGGCACAAGAGAGATGTTCCCGTAAACCTCGTATTTAGAAACATAACCAGCTAATGTTTTTCCCATTTTGTTTAATTTGATTAAAAACAAGATAGCCTCCCCTCCTATCAAAAAAGACTGTTTTTTTTTGTCTGCCCAATGCATTCGCCAAGTAGTCAAGACTATCGATAAAGGGTTTGGCTCGTGAGACCGCTTTTGAAATAAATCTTAATCACCACTTTTTTATTAAAAGTTCAAGTTTGGGAGCAGCAAAACAGTGAGCAAACATACTCTTTTTATCTATGTCGGCTATTGTACATAATTTTTTGCCAGCTCTTGTTATTATTTTGGATGTGCGTAAATCCCCCCTCGATTTAGTCTATACTGTATGCCCTACATGTAATGAGAGATGAGATCGCTGGTTCAACAGCAATGCTGTAGCCAAGTAGCCTATCCATAAAAGGTTCCGAAATGGTCGACTCGTGAGGATTTTTCCGTCACGCTTGTGCATTATTTAGAATTCCCTGGCTGTGTCACTGCCGGCCGCGAACAGGAGACCCATGAGGCGGCGCACTATTGGCCTAGCGTAGTCCGGGTTAGGGGAGAGTTTGGCCGGCCGGGATGTCCCTGTCCCATTGCGGTCTAGGAACTCATTGTGGCGGGCCGGCACATGCATGCTGACTTCGGTGTTTCCTCCGATACATTGGTGCGGTTGGCTTCCGGGTTAAGCGAGCAGTGTGTCAACAAGCAGTGTGGCTTGGCAGGGTCGTGTTTCGGAGGACGCATGGATCTCGACCGTTGCCTCTCCTGAGTTCAGACGGGAGTTGCAGCAATGGGACAAGACTGTAACTACCAAATGGATTTCACGGAATTTGGGTAAAAAAAAAGGGGGAAAAAGTAGCAAAGACAAAAAAAATAAACATAAACTTCACATAGGCCTACCTGCAGTGCATACTCCATGTATCCATCCCCATTTCCAAAGAGCGCTATTGCGCTCATAATTCCAGCTGTGAAAAATAGCACAAATATTTCTGAAACTCTGTATAGCACCTTTGCCAGCACTTACATTTACCATTGCATTTGGTTTGTTAAAATATAGACCTTGGTGAGCAAAGACACGTAGCTAATTTTATGGTCCCTCAATTACAATTATTGTTTGCCATTCATAGCTGAATCATGGTTTCATAGTATATCCTCGAGTAACAGTGGAGTATGCCTAGATCTCACTGACTGAATCTTGGTCAACAAAATCCAGCTGAAGAGCATCCTATAGCCATCTGCTATAGGATAGGATGTACAACTAAGGCCATTTCTCTGAACCTCTTATGAAACATGCTTAATTGAAAGCATAATCATTAGCTATTGAGTACTAACAGACCTCTTCAAAAGCCAAGAAACGTACTTGCAGTATAAGCAGAAACGTGATAAATCCACTTTCAGTATTGGTGGTCTCCATGATAGTAGGGGAAACATTATAGGAAAGTCTGTGAAACACTCCGTTACAAGATATCAATTTTAGATAAATATTACTAACATGACATCCCCATGGGATGATAGTAAACCATGTATAACAATGGAACACACAGCAATGCTCACATCCTGGACTTAAGATAGTAACTTCAGGTTAAAGGTCATGGTTGGAAATGTAAATATAGTCTGAGCCAATGGTCCAAGTAAAAACGGTATCCTTGCTTGCTTTGTTCCGTCACCACCCAAAGTGTGTTATGAAACATTTGTATCTGAGCTGGTTCAGTGTTTGCTTTTACCTTGGAAGTGTGAGAAGCCACATGAAAAGCCTGTTTCAATGCAGTATTTTAACTGGACATCCATTAGCACATCAGAACACCTGAGTCCTGATCAACAGGACCAATCATCGACATATGTTATCATCGACATATGTTATCATCTACGTATGTTATCATCTACATAAGTTATCCGCTTCAGTATCTGCATTGCTCTCTAGGTGATCATTATCATCCCCATACTCCCAAAACATATCAATCGCATAATGAGCCAAATCATTCAGCTAGTTAATTAAAGCTGGGTGGGCCATTGTGGCAGAGGCAGCATGGAGCACAACTGTCGACCATGATAGATTTCACGACTGAGAAAATCACACTGCACCCAAGGGGCCTTGCGGTTCCTCTGTTGTAGTTGTACATCTGTTTACATCATACAGGAGTGGGGTTGTCTGCCTTCCCTAGTCATCTTCCGGCGTTGTCGTAACAGTACCTCATTATGTTGTACTGAGCTCTGTCCCAGACATCAAGATTAGACTCACAGATTCTGAACCTACCAAGTCTTTTCTTGTCTTTGAGCTGTCCTCGTCTGTATTCTGTGAGTGTGTGTGTGTGTGACAGAGAGAGAGAGAGACAGAGAGCGAGAGAGAGAGTGAGTTCTGTTTTGGGTAATTAGCTGCTCGTGTTTAGTGCCGATAGCATGATTTCCACTTGACTCCTCTAGTCTTCAGGGAGGGAACAGAGTTGGTAACTGGAGGCAATAAAGGAAACCACGGCTTCAAAAAGTTCTTGAGGAATCGTTTGAGCGAGGCTGCTGTACCTTCATGAACGTTCTCTTCACGTGGTTCAGATGATGATGACTCTTGTGGCGTCTTCTGCCTATTCCTCAAACTTGTATTTATTTTGTTGGAATTGTATGCAAATGTCTAATTAACTGGTTAAGCTTAATCAGTTTTAAAATGGCTTGTGTTGCCAGCAAACATTTCAAAATGGCAACAACAAAAAATACCTTGAAATGAATATTGGAATTACACTAACCTGGAAATAACACATCAAATGACAAATAGCACATCAAATGACAAAGCAGGTGGGGGGAGAGAGATAGCGAGAGAGAGAGAGAGGACGTGGCTAGACTCGACAGTTTATGCAGTTTTAGAGTTCTGATCATAGAGTTCTGATCAGGGAATTCCGAACTCGTCGTGCATCTACACCTACATTTTAAATGTGTATACCACGTCCACAGTGTGTCCGTATTCCCTTTTCCCACACTATATTCAATTTCCTGTATGCATTCTATAAATGATGGAATAGACAAAGGATGATAATAACACAACAACAACTGATGGCAGTAGCTAACTACTGTAGCCAACTAGCCAGCTAACCTCTGTAGCTAGCCAGCAATGCTAAAGGGATTGCAAACGGGTTAGTATAAAGCTAGCCAAACACATTTTTTTCCTTCTTCTAAATATTAGTTAGCTGGCTTTTATGAGGCCACGCTGACATTATAATGAAAAGGTGCCTCTCGGTCCCAAAACACAAGGTTTCTGTAGACTTGTGGGAGGAGTGCTGATGACATCGCCCATTTTCGGCAGCCTGATTGTGTCCAGATTGAGGAGAAATCCGCAAACAATGCATCCCAGACCAACTCCTGAAGTGGTCAGACAGATCTGAACACAATCAGACCGCAAAGAAACTTTTGTGCGTATACACCCATCTTTTCAATGCAATCTTCGTATTCTGATAGCAGAAGTCGCATGTAAGTGTCAAGTGTAAACACGACCAGAGAGCGCGCGAGAGAGAGCGGAATAAATAGACATAATTCTCCCTTGAATGTTTTTCTTTAATGAGCTTAACATTGAATGTCAGATACAGTACACGACAGCTTTGTGAACTAGTGTTTAAACTTTACATTTAGACTATAGCACTGAATCAACCTTCAATTGTTGTTTTGTGACTTATAGGACCCTGACTGGTGAATAATGGAGATTTATGAAGTGCTTGAGATTCTGCAGTCATCGCTGTCTGACAGATCAAGGTCAGGTCTCCAATAGTTATGTCCGCTCTGATCGCTCCAGGGTATAGGACCATCTAAGGACAGTATATTGTACTGTATGGGGTGAATACTTATAGAAGAGATAACAAATAGAGGAGTTTTTGATATTTTCTTTAAAAAACATTGGAAAATAGGCCATGTAGGCCATGGCTCCCACAGAAAAATCTAATTTGGTTGTATTATTTTCAGGAGACTCCTTTTCAGAAGACTCCTTATTTATTTCAGGAGTATTCCTCTTATTAGATTGACTTGTAGGTGCTTTTCTCTCTGGAGAGGTTACAGAAAGTCTATGTTGAATTAGATACACGTTGTATGCATGAAAAGATGGTACTAAATTGAGGAAGAAATACAATTTATTTGCCAAGAAATTGAATTCCGATGTAGCATTTCTTCAACCCCCATCCAACATGCCTTTTATTTTACGTGAGATAATTGATATTAGCAAAGCCAGGGTTATAATATACTTAATAAATCCATGAAGGGTTCCCCTTAATCAATTATCTCAAGTAAAATAAAACATTCTGAGGCATGTTGGATGGGTGGGGCTAAAGCTTAAGAGGGTGTGAACGATGTTGAATGGGTGTAGACAAAAAAGGAGCTCTTCACTAGATACCAAATCATTCAAAGGCCATTTTCTCAAAAGGCAGTTTACAAGTTGATCAACTTTCAAAGCAGAATGACTTTCCCATTGTTCCTCAAATGCAGTGTATGTGTATGATATACTCATTTTGTAGCTCTGAGTCTCTGAGTCTTTTATCCAATGTAAAAAACACAATTTCAAATTTTGCTACATAAACCGAATCCTGGTGCTGAGTCACATACAGTATATCTTTACATATGACACTCTCAGTAAAGTGAATATGTCAAGTGAAATGGGCCAACACAAAGCGTGGAGCGAGATGGAAATTCTCCAATGCAGAATATTAGCACAGCCAGGGTTACCAGAGAAAGACACCTGAGGAGGAAGTTAATTACTGGTTTACGGCTTTGGCATCTTCTATTGGGGGCTCCTCTAACAATGAACAGACAGGCACCAGGTGACCAAAACAGTGTATTTGGTTGAGAGTGGGAGAGAGGGAGAAATAACAGAGAGAGAGAGAGCTTTTTGTTGTTGTATACAAACAGCCATGGTCTCTATTCACAAAAAATTGTCCCTACAACTAGAATCTCAGTGGAAGTAACGATACAAGCTAGTCAAGTCATGGAATGGAATGAAGATAGAGGCCCAACAGGGTTGTCTCTGGGCCCTTTCCAGCTTGAAAGTAATACTCATGCCATAACTATGATACCCAGCCACTAGTCACATATACTTTTATGGAAAAAAATGTACCCGGATGTGTGTGAGAGAGAAGCCTAGAATTAGGGGTTCGTTTTTGTCTCTCTTTCCCTTCACGGGGGCATTCGTTGAGGGATACTGCAACATTCTGACAGCATTGCACAGACTTGATCAATGTCCACGGGCTGTTTCCCCTCAAACCGCTATTCAGCACAATGCACGATATCCACTCTGCAATCCACCAAATGACTCCTCACCACAATATCTGTTACAGAGATTTCCACTTGAACAGCTATTTTCAGGATTGTTCACTACTACTTCAGATCCAAGTTCCACAACTTAGTTTGAATAAGAGTAGTGGAACTTACCATGTCACAGTTGAAAGAGTTGGCCGCTGGTTTAATGGCTATTCCAGCTAATGGGAGGCAGTGATTCCATTGCAGCGTGCCAATGGACATGGGCATGATGTAAAATGCAGTGGCACACTTCTTTAGTGGTAAAACCCTCTTAATGCTCCATTCTTAACGAAAATGCACATCGTTTGTGTCACCAAGTTGGGCAGAACATTGGATTGACCCCGAATCCTTCTGTTATTACTTTAAATGGTCTAACATAGTGCACATGCAGTTATTTATATATGTATGATACTTGTAATATATCTAACCAGATCTCAAGGATATTAGTCACTTAGTATAATCGGAATACAGACTCTCCACAACTAATAATAACGTGTACATACTGTTTTACACTTTTCATATGTACAGTACCAGTCAAAAGTTTGGACACACCTACTCATTCAAGGGTTTTTCTTTATTTGTACTATTTTATATATTGTAGAATAATAGTGAAGACATTAAAACTATGAAAAAACACATATGGAATCAAGTAGTAACCAAAAAAGTGTTAAACAAATCAAAATATATTTTATATTTGAGATTCTTCAAAGTAGCCACCCTTTTCCTTGATGACAGCTTTGCACAGTCGTGGCATTCTTTCAATCAAGAGGTAGTCACCTGGAATGCATTTCAATTAACAGGTGTTCCTTGTTAAAAGTTAATTTGTGGAATTTCTTTCCTTCTTAATGCCTTTGAGCCAGTCAGTTGTGTTGTGACAAGATAGCGGTTGTAAAAAACCAAGTCAATATTATGGCAAGAACAGCTCAAATAAGCAAAGAGAAATGACAGTGAATCATTACTTTAAGACATGAAGGTCAGTCAACATGGAAAATTTCAAGAACTTTGAAAGTTTCTTCAAGTGCATTCGCAAAAACCATCAAGCGCTATGATGAAACTGAGGAGGACCGCCACAGGAAAGGAAGACCCAGAGTTACCTCTGCTGCAGAGGATAAGTTCATTAGAGTTAACTGCACCTCAGAAATTGCAGCCCAAAGAAATGTTTCACAGAGTTCAAGTAACAGACACATCTAAGCATCAACTGTTCAGATGAGACTGTGTGAATCAGGCCTTCATGGTCGTATTTCTGCAAAGGAACCACTACTAAAGGACACCAATATTAAGAAGAGACTTGCTTGGGCCAAGAAACACGAGCAATGGACATTAGACCGGTGGAAATCTTTGGTCTGATGAGTCCAAATTTCAAATTTTTGGTTCCAACCTCTGTGTGTTTGTGAGATGCAAAGTAGGTGAATGGATGATCTCCGCATGTGTGGTTCCCACAGTGAAGCATGGAGGAGGAGGTGTGATGGTGTGGGGGTCCTTTGCTGGTGACACTGTCAGTGATTTATTTACAATTCAAGGTACACTTAACATATATCAAAATAGGGGCATTTGGGAATAATAACATATTTTATGGAATACATTTGTACTGTAGTGAAGCCGTCTCTAGAGTAATGCAAGGTCTCTTTCATGATCATGTGAAACGTCAATTGCTATGGAAATGCTGGGATGTGTTTTTCAATGATGTTAAAGGTAATTATGATGCAACTATGATGGTGATACGATATGGATTACAATTATGAATATTAAGGCTATACGCTCTACATGTTACACACATAGACACTCAAACATGCAAATTGGCAGTTATTATTTATTTGGACATCACACATTATAGTCTTACTCTTATACAATTTGTCTCACTTTTCTAACATCTGTGGCATTGGCTCACAGGCAAACAGGCAAGGGAATAAAAAAAATATTGCTAGAATCTATTTCTTGAATTCTAAATATCAGACATTTGAAAGCTCTAGTTTTGACCTTCATAGTACCTCTGATGGCAGTGACTTTACAAGCACTAATTATGGTCAATTTAGCCTGAGAATAGTGTCTAATTATGGTAAGGGAAATAGGTATAAGTATAGCTAGTTATAATTGTAACGGTTTGGCAGATTATAAAAAAAGATGATCAGTCTTTACATGGCTAAAAGAAAAGGAATATAACATATGCTGTTTACAGGAAACTCACTCTACATCCTTAGATGAAGTTGCGTGGGAAAAGGAATGGGGTGGTGAAATAATTTTCTGTCATGGACAAAGGAACTCAAAGGGTGTGATGATATTAATTAACACAAATTTCTATCTGAATGTGCAAATAGTCAGGAATGATTCGCAAGGAAGGTGGATCCTTTTAAATATGAAAGTGAACGAAAAAGAGACTTGGCTCATTAATCTATATGGTCCAAATCAGGATGATCCACACTTCTTGGAAAACATTTATACCAATTTATTGAACTTACAGGCAACAAATGATCTAATCATTATGGTAGGAGACTATAACACAGTGTTAAGTACCTCAATGGACCGTAAAGGTAATCACTCTACAAACTATCATCACCGTGCCCTTAAGGAAATCACAAATATTATGGACACATTAGAAATAGTGGATATTTGGAGACTAAAAAACCCCAACCTAGTGAGATATACATGGAGGAGACTTAATCAAGCTAGTCGTCTTGACTAGTTTCTTGTCTCTTTCTCTCTTGCATCAAAGTTTAAAAAAGTTTTAATAGGAGACAGAATGTGATCGGATCATCATCTAATTGGCATTCACATAACTCTTATAGATTTTCCACGTGGACGGGGATATTGGAAATTTAATCAAAGTTTACTGGAGGACAACTTATTTTTAACTAAGACAAAATAATTTATAACTGAATTTTTCCAGTATAATATAGGTTCAGCAAATCCCCTTATTGTTTGGGATACCTTTAAATGTACCTTCAGGGGTCATTCAATTCAATATTCATCAATAATAAAAAAGCAGTTTCTGGTTAAAGAAACAAGACTAACAAGGGAAATCCATGAACTAGTAGTACAGGTAGATAGCAATAAAAACGATACTACAGAGATACAAAATAAGTTAGCGGAAAAACAAAAAGAACTTGAAAAACTTATTCAAGAACGATCTAATGTAATCTATTACAAAAATAAAGCAAACTGGATGGAATATGGAGAAAAATGCACAAAATTCTTCCTGATTCTCCAATACAGGAACGCTAACAAAAATAATTTGCAGAAACTCGTTACTGAAGACGGAGTGATCTATGATTTTTCGAATGATATTTTAAAAGAGGGAACTAATTATTTTAGGCAGATGTTCTATTTTTCCGTCTCATCCTCTCCCATTGAATGAAGATTACGGTAAGGAATTCTTTCCAAATAATATAAAAAATTGAAAATTAACAAATGTACAGAAAGATTAGTGCGAAGGCCAAATTACAGAGGAAGAACTTTTTGAGGCTATTAAATCCTTTCAGTCTGGAAAAACCCCAGGGCTTGATGGAATACCGGTAGAGGTATATCAAGTATTTTTTGATATACTAAAAGCTCCATTGTTAGATTGTTTTAGCTACTCCTATAGAAATGGTAGTCTGTCAGGTACTCAGAAGGAAGGTCTGATTTCTCTATTATTAAAACAAGACCCAGATGGCAAATATAAAGACCCGGTCTATCTAAAAAATGGGAGGCCCCTTACACTTCAATGTTGTGATGCAAAAATACTAGCAAAATGCATAGCACTCAGAATTAAAAGGGTTTTACCAGGTATTGTTCATCCTGATCAGACAGGTTTTTTACATGGACGATACATTGGAGATAATATATGACAACTACTAGAAATAATAGAACATCATGAAACATATAAGAAGCCAGGAATGGTATTTATAGCGGATTTTGAAAAGGCATTTGGTAAAGTAAGACTGGATTTTATTTATAAATGCCTGGATCATTTAAATGTTGGTAATTCTCTTATAAAATGGGTAAAAAATTATGTATAGCAACCCCAGGTGTAAAATAGTAAATAACGGCTACTTCTCAGAGAGTTTGAATTGTCAAGAGGAGTTAAACAAGGGTGTCCGCTGTCAACATATCTATTCGTTATGGCCATCGAAATGCTAGCTATTAAAATCAGATCCAATTAGAGGATTAGAAATCCAAGGCTTAAATGTATGCCGATGACTCGAGTTTTATGTTAAGTCCGCAAGATAGATCCCTGCAATGTCTCATTAAAGATCTAGATAACTTTTCTGTACTCTCTGGACTAAAACCTAATTATGATAAGTGTACAATATTGTGTGCTGGATCCTTAAAAAATACAACTTTTACATTACCTTGCAGCTTACCTATAAAATGGGCTGATGGTGAAGTAGACATACTCGGTATTCATATCACAAAATATATAAATAAGCTCTCCACAATGAATTTCAATAGAAAACTTGTAAAAATAGACCAGATCCTGCAACCATGGAGAGGTAAATACCTGTCTATTTATGGAAAAATTGCCCTGATTAACTCCTTAGTCATATCTTAGTTTATTCACTTACTCATGGCGCTGCGTACTCCTGATGATTCGTTTTTCAAATCATATGAGCAAAAGATATTTCGCTTTATCTGGGACGCTAAACCAGACAAAATAAAACGAGCCTATCTATATAATGAATATGAATTGGGTGGGTTGAGATTATTAAATATAAAAGCACTAAACCTCTCTCTAAAATCTTCACTCATTCAAAAGTGTTATTTGAACCCTAAATGGTTCTCAAGTAGATTACTAAGAAAAACGCATCCATTGTTTAAAAATGGCCTTTTTGCCTTTGTGCAGATTGCCATGTGTCTTTTTCGATTAATTGAAAATTATACTTTTTTTCAAAGCATCTGTCTTTCTCAAACAAGCATTGCAGAGCTGGCTACAATTTCAATTTCATCCCCCTGAAAAGATAGAACAAATATTACAACAAATATTATGGCTGAACTCAAATGTGCTGGTTGATAAAATACCTGTATTTATGGGAAAGATGTTTGAAAGGTATTTTGTTCTTAAATGATATTGTAAATTGTAATGGTAGAGTTATGTCCTTCATGGAGTTATCAGAATTGTACGGGAAGGTCTGCTCAATCCAAGACTACAACCAATTGATTACAGCATTGCCCCAAAAATGGAGGAGGCGGGTGGCAGCAGGAGGAGGTAGGGAACTGGTCTGTCTGCCCAATATAAAGGATCAAAACTGGCAGAGGAATAAAAATAGCATAAATAGGAAAGTATACCCATTTCATTTGAAGTTTGATGTACCGATTCCATGGCACAGGGTGTATGAGTTGATATATAAAACAACGCAAGATTCAAGACTTCGTGCTTTTCAGCTAAAATTATTATATAGAATTCTTGCCACCAACAAAATGTTGAATATTTGGGGCATAAAATCATCGAAGGTCTGAGATTTTGTTGTGAGGATACAGAATCAATAGACCATTTATTTTGGTATTGCCCTCAGGTAGCCTGTTTCTGGTCTCAGGTTCAGGAATGGCTGAAAATGCACAGCATTGATCTAAAATTGACCTTAGAAATAGTACTGTTAGGAGATCTGGAGAGACCGGGTCAGTCAATTACTAATATACTAATACTCTTAGTAAAAGTATTATTCTTCAACACACAATCTGTAGATTCTATTCGATTAGATACATTGAAATTGTACGTTAAACATCATAGCATAGTTGAAAGATATGTGTTGTGTAGAAACACGAAGTGGGTGGCCAGCAGAGATAGATCGGATGGGCTGAGGGTTTGTATGTGGAATTGGAGACAAGTGGGAGTGGAGTTGCTGTGTGAGAGAGAGAATGATGGTCAAAAGACAAAGGGGAAAAAAAGTCATAATAAAACATAATAAAAGTACATTTGAATGACAGTAAGTGGCAGTGTTTTTACAACTAATGCCGGTTTGCCTGAGGCTGATGCCGTGCAGGTGTTTGTACACATGCATATACACACACTCTCATTTAAATAAACACATACAAGAACATGTAATAGTGCCAGACATGCACACAAACATATAAAGTAGGCATTGCTGTTATGATTTCAGTTGATCTTGATGTCCTTTGTTTTAAATGTATTATTTTCTTATTTATTTTTTTGCATTGTTGTTTGCTGTTTTCTTCTGTCTTTTCCTTTTTTCTCTTTAGTTCATTCTCTTGGTTGTTGGTGCATTGGGGGGTTCTTGGGGGTGGGGAATGGAATGAATTGTATTTATTTATTTTTCCAGGGGGGGGGGCTGTGGGAGGGGTCTCAAATGGTTGAGGGACAGCTATTGGGGAACTGTGGGGGGGATCTTGGAGGGTTCGGGTTTCACAAGATTGTGATCATGAAAAAGGAAACTATGACATATATTTTATATCACTATCATGCACACACACCCTCACACATAAGGATGGCTCTGTTGCAGAAAGACTGATACATGTTTGATAGTGTCTTGATGCTGTATTGTTTGTCCTTCATGTTCTAATACTTTAATGTTACCCTTTCCTTGTGTTTTTTGTAATAAAAAATACATTAAAAAAAATACAATTAACAAGCATGGCTACCACAGCATTCTGCAGTGATACGCCATCCCATCTGGTTAGAGCTTAGTGGGTCTATCATTTGTTTTTCAACAGGACAATGACCCAACATTGCCAACAAGTGCTCAGCATATTTGGGAACTCCTTCAAGACTGTTGGAAAAACATTCCATGTGAAGTTGGTTGAGAGAGTGCCACTTTTTTGGTTACTACATGATTCCATATGTGTTATTTCATAGTTTGGATGTCTTCACTATTATTCTACAAAAGTCCAAACTTTTGACTGGTACTGTATATACTGTATTCTAGTCACTCCAACATTGTTCGTCCTAATATTTAGGTTTCTTAATTCCATTGTTTAACTTAAAATTTGTGTTTTTGTTGGTACTTTTAACCCCCTTTTCTCCCCAATTGCGTGATATCCAACTGGTAGTTACAGTCTTGTCTCATCGCTGCAACTCCCGTACGGACTCGGGAGAGGCGAAGGTCGAGAGCCATGCGTCCTCCGAAACACGATTCTGCCAAGCCACACTGCTCGCTTAAACCGGAAGCTAGCCGCACCAATGTGTCGGAGGAAACACCATACACCTGGCGACCAAAGTCAGCATGCATGTGCCCGGCCTGCCACAAGGAGTCGCTAGAGAGCGATGGGACAAGGACTTCCCAGCTGGCCAAACCTCCCCTAACCCGGACGACGCTGGGCCAATTGTACGCCGCCTCATGGGTGTCCCGGTCTCGGCCGACTCCAACACAGCCTGGGATCGAACCCAGATCTGTAGTGATGCCTCTAACACTGCGATGCAGTGCCTTAGATCACTGTGCCACTCGGGAGGCCCGATTTGTGAGTATTGTTGTGAATTGTTGGATACAACTGCAATGTTGGAGCTAGAAACACAAGCATTTTGGTACCCGCAATAACTTCTGCTATATATGTGTATTTGATTTAATTTGATTTTGGATTTGGAAAGTGTGCATGGCAGAGAAGGTTTAATGATGTCAGAGTTTCCGAACTTTGATTAGCTGTAACGTAATAACTTTTTGGAGAGTTTAAGTAAAGGAGCACATTATATGCGTGTATTTTTATGAACTTTTCATGATTCTTGTAAACAAGATTGACCCAAATGTGTTAATTCTGTCTCTTTTGATTCCTGCGTTATGCGTCGCTTTGAATAATATTCTGCTATACTAATCCAGCCATTTACAACCTAATTACTTCCATGTGCAGATGTTTTGTCTGGTATTCGCTGCTCTGGCACCCCAATGGTGGAACAAACTCCCTCACGACGCCAGGACAGCGGAGTCAATCACCACCTTCCGGAGACACCTGAAACCCCACCTCTTCAAGGAATACCTAGGATAGGATAAAGTAATCCTTCTGAACCCCCCCCCCCCCCTTAAAAGATTTAGATGCACTATTGTAAAGTGGTTGTTCCACTGGATGTCATAAGGTGAATGCACCAATTTGTAAGTCGCTCTGGATAAGAGCGTCTGCTAAATGACTTAAATGTAAATGTAAATGTATTCGTCTCTGCTGTTTTGTTGGATTAGGATGCGGATAAAGCCTTCTCATTCGCTTTGCACAGTAATTGCACCCAACTGCTCTGAGCTAAACCAATTAACTGCCCATCAAAAGTGAATGGGGAGTTGGCGAGTGGTGAGTAGATGGCAGTCTTTGGAGTTTAAACCCATGGTGTTCTGCCCTAGGTTTATAGGTGATGGTGGTTTGGCTACTTGGGTTCAACAGCTGGCTGAGAGCGGAGGCCATACAGTCAGTAACATCTTTAAAGAGGGCCCTCCCCTTCAGACAGGCGCTGTGGTGCACTGTTACTGAAATAGATTTACAGGCTTTAATAAAAACAATTTGTGGTCAAACTCCGGGACTCAGGCCCCAGGATTACTTACAAGGAGGAGGCCATAGGCTCTTATTTCATCAGCTCTACAAAGGAACCTCAGACATCAGGGGATATTTTTTTACAAGGTATACTGTATGTAGCTACTCGCTACAGTTGTTCTTTACCTAAACAGGGTTGGGCCTCAGTTCCCTTTAGAGGGTGGTAAATCTGAGAACCCCATAGCCATCAAACCGTTCTTGACTCCACCTTCTTGCCCTACTATCAAGTAGGTATAACCTACTGCCAAGACAAAGCATTGTTGTTGTTACAATTGCCAGAGCGTTATTACTGCCCTTACATCTGAAACTCCACTACTCTTTTTACCTTTACAAGCAAATAGGTCTGGAATAGATTCAAACTCCCAGATGTTGCTGGTTTAGGCACAACACTTGTAATGGGAGTCAGACTAGGGAACTTGTGGTTGAAATGTATTGCATCCTCCGTTGCTGTATATTAAGCTCCTGCCTGACTTCCATCAGTAGACACAACTCATGCATCACTAAAAGAGGCCATTAGTCATTTCGGTAATTTGTTTCCGGGATGGAAAAAGAGGGGAATGTGAAAGGAGGAAAGTCGGCTAGTCTCATGAGATGTGTGATGACAGCAACACATATACCCTGCGGTGGGTTGCAGGCAGGGTGGAGGTGGTTGCAAGGATGTGAGAAAACCGAATGAGGAAAACACATACATTACAGGTTTAAACAGGTCCCAAACAATCAATGTGACAATGTAGGTTATCTACTGCCCTGCGGAAATAATGCATAATGCCCCAATAGAAAATGAATTAACTCACAAATTAGACCTAACCCAAAATCCCCTAACCCAAGCCCTTTTCACTACAAAAACATCCATACAAATGGATCCTCTCCAGTTGAACTCCTCTGAATATCACTCACAAACTTTGGTAGGTTGATTTTCTGGTCCCTGACCTGGAGATGTGATCCGACTAGTCCTTTTCATGCGGGTCTCTTTCTTCCTCCCTCCCTCCCTCTCAAGCACGTGCACATGCGCGCACACACACACACACACACACACACACACACACACACACACACACACACACACACACACACACACACACACACACACACACACACACACACACACACACACACACACACACACACACACACACACACACACACACACACACACCATCAACATGATCAAGCTCGCAATGAATGTAAGCTGAATGGTCATACATCAAGTGCATTGTGGCTGTTATGGACAAAGAGAGCCACTGCCACAGCCAGACATTGAGCCCTACCTTTGAAATGACAATTATAATAAACAGGGTGAAATTCGATTTGCCCAACTGTGATGTTGGAAGGCAGCCAAGCTAAAGCAAACGATAGATATAATACATTACAATCAGTGCGAGTAGTAATAGTGTCCGTTTTGTGTGTTAGCATTGAAAAAGGGCTGCTATATATTATTCCAACTGTTATGCAACTGGGAGAGAGAACGCATGAGTCATTTATCAATTCTGAAATAACTCTGGGTTATGCCTCTATGTGGTTTAAGAATAAGGAGATTTGTTCAAGTGTTATGCATGTAAATCATTTATTATATATTCTGTACTACTATGAAGGTTCCTACGCTACAGTGTTGAAGTATAGTAGCCAGCAGGTGTACATGTTAGATACATGACATCAATATTACAAAAACACAGTATTGGTATGGGAATGTGTTTTGGGAATAATATTATGTTGTCATGTCTGCTCTCCACAGATCTTAGTGTAGTCGCCCAGTGTATTAGTGCCAACACAACCTATTCTTCTAACCTGTTCCTTTTTCTACATATTTTTGCTTGAATAAAGTCCTGTGGTGGTTGGCAGGCACAGGCCCCCAAAAAATAAGATATAGGGCTGCGATTTACAAATCAGCTTGACTAGCACACGACAAGTCAAGCAGTAGGGCATGAAATTGCCTGCTTTATCATATCCCAGTGGATAATTGTTTTTGTGATGGGTTTTCTATATTTGCAAAAGGCCAATGGTTAATATGAATGTGTGTTAAGATGCATTATCTAGGTGCTGTTCGAATGTAGCAACAGCTGCAGCTTTTTCGGGTCAATGTCTCTTTCTCCTGTTGTGTTAGTGTTTTTGTGTCAAGAGAGAGAGAGAGAGTGTGTGTGTGTGTGTGTGTGTGTGTGTGTGTGTGTGTGTGTGTGTGTGTGTGTGTGTGTGTGTGTGTGTGTGTGTGTGTGTGTGTGTGTGTGTGTGTGTGTGTGTGTGTGTGTGTGTGTGTGTGTGTGTGTGTGTGTGTGTGTGTGTGTGTGTGTGTGTGTGTGTGTGTGTGTGTGTGTGTGTGTGTGTGTGTGTGTGTGTGTGTGCGTGTGTGTGTGGTCTTAACCTCTACTTCATCACCCTCCCGGATCCGGGATCCTCCTCATCAAAAAAGCTGACTAGCATAGCCTAGCCTAACGGGACAGGGATATCATATAATATAATTTTCATGAAATCACAAGTCCAATACAGCAAATGAAAGATAAACATCTTGTGAATCCAGCCATCATTTCCGATTTTTAAAATGTTTTACAGCGAAAACACAATATGTATTTCTATTAGCTAACCACAATAGCCAAACACACAACCGCATATTTTCACCATGTTTCCACCGCATAGGTAGCTTTCACAAAACCGACAAAATAGAGATAAAATTAATCACTAACCTTGAACAACTTCATCAGATGACAGTCTTATAACATGTTATACAATACATTTATGTTTTGTTCGAAAATGTGCATATTTGAGGTATAAATCATAGTTTTACATTGCAGCCACCATCAAAAATAGCACCAAAGCTGCCAGAATAATTACAGAGAGCAACGTGAAATACATAAATACTCATCATAAAACATTTATGAAAAATACATGGTGTACAGCAAATGAAAGATAAACCTCTTGTGAATCCAGCCAATATTTCCGATTTTTTAAGTGTTTTACAGCGAAAACACAATATAGAATTATATTAGCTTACCACAATAGCCAAACACACAAAGATATTTATTCACCGCAAAGGTAGCTTTTGCAAAAACCAGCAATAGATATAAAATTAATCACTAACCTTTGGACAACTTCATCAGATGACAGTCTTATAACATCATGGTATACAATACATTTATGTTTTGTTCGAAAATGTGCATATTTAGAGCTGCAAATCGTGGTTATACATTGTGAATACGTAGCAACATTTCCTCAGAATGTCAGGAGATATTTTGGACACTCACCTAATCTGACCAAAGAACTCATCATAAACTTTACATAAAAATACTTGTTGTATGGCAAATGAAAGATACACTGGTTCTTAATGCAACCGCTGTGTTAGATTTTTAAAAATAACTTTACCACAACATACAGCTTGGGTTATTGTGAGACAGCGCTCACCAACACGGCGGAGAATAGGCATCAACATATTGCACAGAAATACGAAATAACATCATAAATGTTTTCTTACTTTTGCTGAGCTTCCATCAGAATGTTGTACAAGGAGTCCTATTTCCAGAATAAATTGTTGTTTGGTTTTAGAATGTCCATTTCTTCTGTCGAATTAGCAACCTTGGCTAGCATTGGGGCGCGAACATTCCCATCCTCTCTTGGCGCAAAGAACGGAAAATTCCAAAGTCCCATTAAACGTTGAATAAACTGATAAAACTCGATTGAAAAAACCTACTTTATGATGTTTTTCTCATATGTATCAAATAAAATCAGAGCCGGAGATATTCGCCGTGTATACCGAACGCTTTTCAGAAGACAATGTCGAGCTCCCCCGCGCTCCGTCGAAGACAAAGAAAATACCGGACCTGTCACTCCAAAAGCTCTTATTCGGCCTCAGATCAAGCTAGACACCCCATTCCACCTTCCACTGCCTGTTGACATCTAGTGGAAGGCGTATGAAGTGCATACATATCGATAAATAAAAGCCAGTTGAATAGGCAGGCCCTGAAACAGAGCCTCGTTTTCAGATTTTTCACTTCCTGTATGGAAGTTTGCTGCCAAATGAGTTCTGTTTTACTCACAGATATAATTCAAACAGTTCTAGAAACTTCAGAGTGTTTTCTATCCAACAGTAATAATAATATGCATATTGTATGATCTAGAACAGAGTACGAGGCCGTTTAAATTAAACGATTTTTTCCAAAGTGAAAACAGCGCCCCCTATTGACAAGAAGTTAAGCAGCGGTAATAGCACCTGCAGTCCCAGAGAGCTTGTAGACACATAATCATGTTGCTGACTGTTAAAAGATTAAATCATTACTTGTTCCTAATGTGTTCCTCATTACCAGAGAGGTTTTCCCAACATTATGGTGTGGAGAGGTTTAAATGTCATCTGAGTCCTGCATGTGACCTTGAACTTCAGCTCATGGTTCATTTTACACATTCTATAACCATTCAAGTTATTGACATTTTTCTGTTTAAGGCCAAACAGTGGTTATATGATTGGTATAACACCGGTGGCATACCAAAACACAATTTATCATACCTATGTTTTAATGATCATGTAATAACAGGACATTTTCTCAATTCAGCCACAATTGATCTCACAGTTCAAATTCTATATACATACATGTTGAAATATCAGACTTATTAACACGTTTGCAAATGTGAGGGGAGATTTTTTCATGCATGTCTCTTTGCAATCTATAAACAAACACTGGCGTGTTTCATCTTCTGTTGCATTTGCTGATCTAGTAGTGCTTCCACAGTGTTGATTGCAAAACCACAGGAGGTGGGTTTAGTCCATTGGTCTGGCTTCTCACAGCTGGATGCTTAGTGTGGGTGTTGTGTTTTGCCAGACCTGCTTGTTGTGGTCTTCCCCCCACCACCTGGTTGGAACTTTTTTATTTTACCTTAAGTGTTTAACGCATCAGGTCACCTCATATTTTTTCACTCTAGAAAGCGCCGATGCAAGTACATGGAAAAGAACATTTATTCAAACCCTCTCTGCCTCCTGCATTGTGTTTACCCTATGCGCCTCCCTTTGGAACGGGAATGCTGGGAATGCTTTTTCCTCGCACTGGTCCTCAGCCCATTTATGCTCAATTTCTTTTGACCTTACCGAGCTCCAAACGCACAGTGAACAAGGTGACTAGCTGGCTAGACCTAATTGAATTGAAATTAGTCTAGCAGTGTGTATACACTCAGGGTGAAAAGACACCTTTAGCAGCAGCAGCAATATCGGCCTCTTTCTTTGACCATGACTTCTTCCATGTTGTTGGTGACCTCAGCTCTTGTTACTGTAGATTGAGAATTGACTTATTCCCCTCTGTCTAGTACTCCCCTATAGCTATGTTCTCAGAATGGACATAATGACTCGATGTTAGTCCTTTTCCCTTCAGTCTGGGTCTCTCTTTCTTTTTGATATTGTCTATGCTCTAATGGGACAAGGTCACAATCGCACAAAGTACCAAAGAAATGTTGCCTCTGCCAAATAACTCCTCTGCTTTTGTCCGTGTGTATACAGTCTGTGTACTGTATAAGGTTTTGTTCTAATACTATCTACTGTTTGCTAGAATATTAAGCTAAATAACAGCTCTGACAGAATTTTATGATTAAGCAATGAGAGAAAGTGTTAAAGGCTGTAATCACATTTGATATTTCCGTTAGGTACCTTCACCATTTACAGTACTTTAATGTGACCAGGCTCTGAGGAATTCATGGTCCGTGGGGCCATTTCAATGTGGTCTCAGTTGGACGTCTCCAGCTCTGAGGAGATTTTCTTCCCTATCTTTAGAGGAGCTTAACCACGGAACTATTGGCAGCCTGCTCTGTGTTTATGTGTTTTCTTGCTCTTTTTTTAAAGATGAAGATTGAGGCCTCTGCTTGGTTTCCTCTGAAAGGCAGCCTGCCCCTGTGGCGGGTGAGGAGGAGGAGGATAATGGTCTCCATATGTGTGCAGTGCCACATCACTCCTCCCTTCTATGACTTTCCTCTAGATGTTCAATAAGTACACAGGCTTAGTAACACCGAGGCTGCATGAGGCATCTTAAGCAATGCACATGTTGCCATTTTGACAACAGCAAAGCTGCTTTTGCCATGCTGCAATGCAACAATTCAAACTAATAGATGATAATCCTTAGCACATTTGATATGTATTATATGGAAAACTTGCATTTTGAACATGGTTGATGTTACTCATCCCCTTTATATTAACATTGCTTCAAACAACTGTGCAATTTTTGCTGTTCCCGCTTCTTTCAGGCATCCTTAAAGAGACGGTGTATTATTATGAGTGGTTTCTAATTAATCCTTTAGTATTACATCTGATGTCAACTGCTACCACTCATGTCAGTTATATTGTAGTTACTTTGTTCCCCAATGAATTTGTATCACACTTAGAACATTTGACTTGAGAACAAACAGCCTTGGAAGTTTGTGTTTCTTTGATACAATATTTACAAAATACATTTGTCATGGGAATACTTAAAATCTACCTTGTCATACTGTACCTTGTCATTTTGTTCACAACTGAAAAAGCAGAGGGTTTATGAAGGTTCCTAGAAGCATTTTGCAGTAGCATTATCCTACAGTGATGTTTGTTTTCTATTCCCTCCTCTCCTGGTTGGCTGTGAGGTCCGTTTTCCGAGGCTCTCTCCCTCTGCTTTGATTATGTCACGGCTAATCTAAGGGCCTGAGACCAGGCTTAGCCACTGGAAAGGCTCCAGCTATTCTACCTAGAATGAAAGCTAAATAAAATAATATGTTGGTTTTGAGAGGGTTTTAAGTACAATTCATGCTAAACAGCTGTTTTAAGATAAGTGTTCTGTTTACCTATTCCAAATTGGTCTCTTTGACCCCTAATACCCCATTTCTTTTCAAGAAGTGAACATTCTCCAGCAGACCAAGAGTGTGGGTGTAAAGATAATCAGGCTTTTCACACACGCCCCCAAAAAACAAGCATCAAACATCTTAGAGAAGTCAGCCATCTAACAGTCACACAAACTTTCAACCAACAACAACTTCTGAGTCTCTTGACCAAAAGATAACTGTGTCTAGGCAAGGTGGTTGAGAAACGTTCCTTTTAATTTTTCCCCTCCCACCCCGTCTTGGTCTAAACTAGAAGGTCTAAGTATTTCAAGTGGATCAGCCTAAAATGTACATTTATCAGAGGGGAGGCACTCTGAGCAAAGCATCTCTATTCCTTTCAGGATCAGTGCTTTTAATAGACGATAGCCATCAGTCATTTTCTCTTCCTTGTCATACTCACGCACCACTTGATATACAGTAAATACCATCAGCTCCATGCTTGATTGTTAGATAAATGGTTTTAATATTTGGTCAGGTACACTCTTTCCCGATAGGAGAACCCTTTGAATAACCCTTTTTGGTTCCAGGTATAACCCTTTTTGGTTCCAGGTAGAACCATTTTGGGTTCCAGGTAGATCCCTTTTGGGTTCCAACCCAACCCTGGAACCAAAAAGGGTTCTCCTATGGCAACAGCCGAAGCACCCTTTTGGAAACCTTTTTTCCAAGAGTGTATGCCCAAGCGAGGAGTTACCTTGGGGACTTGTCTTAGCTCCCAGAGCTAATGCCAACAAATAATACCTTTGTCTAGTTGTAGAAAGAAAGGAGATATTTATGACATATTGGGATATGACATATTGGCCCTAAAGTCTAAATGGATTCATCTTTTGATGTAGGCACCTATAGTCTAAATGAATCCTGTTGACAAAACCACATGATATACTACATGCTCTGAAGTAGTTTAAGTGACAAAAACTAAACAAGCTAGCTATGACGCTGAATACGATTTGGACATGGCAGTGAGTAAGGAGTCTTGCTACGGAGTGAAAATAACTCCCTGGCTCCCAGTATGGTACACTCTTAGAAAAAAGGGTTGCAAAAGGGTTCTTCGGCCCCATCTTGGTTCCACATAGAACTGTTTTGGGTTTCATGTAGAACCCTCTGTGTAAAGGGTTCTACATGGAACTCAAAAGGGTTCTTCAAAGGGTTCTCCTATGGCAACAGCCGAATAACACTTTTAGGTTCTAGATATCACCTTTTTTCCCCCGAAGAGTGTACCAGAGCCTCAGGGCACAGAGCCCAGCATTGTTCCCTCACAGCATCCCTGTTCTGGGAAGTAGAGACTGCTAGATGAAATCAGCCTCCTTCCACACCCCCTCCCTTGCCTCCCCTCACCTGCAGCGCATGTACCTGGGCAGCACAATTTAATATACGGCCAAGTCGGTCAGATGAAGGGAGCGTTAAGGGGAGCTCACTGGTGGATGATAGATGAAGGGCCATGACTAAACCCTACACTAAAACTCTGGTCAGAGATGGGAAGGAACAGAACATACTGTACCTGCTGCTCAATCTTCAATCTTTCGGACAAATCTCCTGGATACACTAAATAGTGGATGGAGAAAGTGCTGAGGTTTTCCCTGTGCATATGCATTGGTGTGAATGTGTTTTTATTCGGAGTCATTTGTATTCACACTCTTTGCGTGTCAGACATCACCCACAGCCCCCAGCTCACTTCACCCCCACATTGATTCTGACACCTGCCACTCCAAATCATAATTGTTTCCATGACAACCAACTGCATGGGCAGTTGCATATGATATTGAATAACTCTCCTCTCATTCCGTCTTTTTTTGCAGAGAATATCTATATCATTTTTCATGTGTTATATTTTGAACAGCGGCTTACTGGAAAAAAAGTCTTAGTCAACACAATATATCAGATTAAAACAAGAAACAAATCACAAATTCCTCAATTGCTTACCTGCAGGAACCCTTTTAATAATAAGAAAATGAACCTTGTTTCCCTCCAAAGCGATATGTATGGCTCTGCAAGTTCCGCTACAACAACCAAATTCAAGCTGACATGGAAGTCTAATTAGCATTCTGAACAAATTTCACGATGCAGGAAGGTGAGAATTACCTTTTTGAATTCATCACTCTTTGTGAATGCCACAGTTTTCACTAGACATACGTGTAACTCTGTTACATATTTTGGATTTGAGATGTGTTAAATGCAACGTAAAATGATATCAAACAAGTTTTATATAGCCGAGGCCAAAGCCAGAGCACACAAAAATGATTGACAAGCACTAAAATGATTTCAACTACATTCTATTAACTGATTTTTGCTGAATCTGAACAGCCTACAAGGTAATTGCAGCATTGGAAACAATTGGTGACCCCACAAGAGAGTATTCATATATTTGCATGGCATTTGATGGAATAGCAATGTACTTTACTGTTCATATGCCTTAATTATAACCACGAGAGGTCCCCCGGAATGAAATGTTTTAACTCTAAATAAGTGACTTATTATTACGCTGGGGGACATTTTACCTACCTGAGGTTCTAATCTCTCTCTCTCTCTCTCTCTCTCTCTCTCTCTCTCTCTCTCTCTCTCTCTCTCTCTCTCTCTCTCTCTCTCTCTCTCTCTCTCTCTCTCTCTCTCTCTCTCTCTCTCTCTCTCTCTCTCTCTCTCTCTCTCTCTCTCTCTCTCTCTCTCTCTCTCTCTCTCTCTCTCTCTCTCTCTCTCTCTCTCTCTCTCTCTCTCTCTCTCTCTCTCTCTCTCTCTCTCTCTCTCTCTCTCTCTCTCTCTCTCTCTCTCTCTCTCTCTCTCTCTCTCTCTCTCTCTCTCTCTCTCTCTCTTCCATTGTTATGTCAAGAAAGTCCTGTAATTATTCCCACTTCCTTATATTCTTGACATAAAATGCAATTCCGCACTAGCTACTTTTGAGGAGTTTCTTTCCAAAACACTAAATATCCATTTTCAGAAATGTTGGTAAATTAGCTGTATTGTTTAAAGCACTTGTGAAAGAGATTTGTGTGTATCTAATCGTGGCATTGGCTTGATCAATGACAGACATGTATTTGTTTGACATCTATCATTTTTTATAAATTATAGATTTGTGACATCAATATACTGTATATTTTTTAATTAATCAATACAGTACTATGAGATCTATATGTAAAACATGTACATTTGACATGTTAGTAATTTAGAAAATGCTCTATCCAGAGCCACTTACATTTACTGAATTAAACTTAAGATAGCTAGGTGAGACAGCCACATTCTACTGTATTATTGACTGTATGTTTGTTATATTCCATGTGTAACTCTGTGTTGTTGTATGTGTCGAACTGCTTTGCTTTATCTTGGCCAGGTCGCAATTGTACATGTGAACTTGTTCTCAACTTGCCTACCTGGTTAAATAAAGGTGAAATTACAAATTTAAAAACATATCACAGTCATATGTTCCGTATACAAACATTCCAATCCAACAAACATTTAATACATACCTAATATCTATGAATAAAAAATATGAGAAGAGTAATATTTGACACACACATGAAGGTACCCATAACTAATTATTTCTGGTGAAATAATACAAATTAGTTGATATAGAGTTTTAAGCTTTTCATTTGTTGATGTGGAAAACAGTACGCAAGGATAGTGGCTTCCAGAATAGGCTTCCAGAGAAGATGTGGTTCTCCCGAGGCGCTAATGGATGTACAACTCAATTCAACTTATGTACTAATTTGACAAAAGGTCTATTTGTTTTCAATAATACATTCTTTCACTACTTCACAAGATGACCAGCTGTTGGCTGCATTTAGTCTGCTGCTTCTAATGGATTGTAAGTTCAATTACAACCTTTTCATTATTCAACTGGGGGAAAATATATAAGCGTTCCTTTACATCACTCAAATAAGATTTTAATGAGCTGTTTAATTAAAGGCTAATTGAGGTGAATCCATCATAGGTCCTAACTTTCCTCAACAAATTGCACAGCCATATTGTGGGATATTAATGCTGTCTCTGTTCTCTCTGTTCCTCTGCTACATAGGGCAGTAATGGCTGCCCAGTAATCACAAAGCCAAGTCAAATCCAAAGTTTAACATTGTAATTTTGGAACTGTGACAAAAAAATACACTCTCCATAAATAATAAAGAGGTCCTAGACAATTTGACCTTAATTTCTCTCTCATCAGCATTTCAGGAAACACCTTGGGTAGGAATTGTGTATCTTGGCTCTGAGAATAATATTTGCATGAAATGTATTTGCATCACAAATTGTTGCAGAGATGAGAATGAGGTAAAGTGAATCAATTCATCACCGTGTGTCTGTAAAAGGATATCATTGTGTGAATATAAAAATAGCATGATATTAGTGTCTTTTTTAATGCACAGCACAGCATGAGGAAATGTCTCTAAATTGTCGGAAGTGCTATATCACTTGATTGAATAAATTGTTACATAGCAGTAGTTAAGTACACATTCAAGTGGCACAAGTTCCAATTCAGAGTTCACATCTACTGAAAAGCCGGTGTCAGATTCCCTCTTTAAACCAAGACCTAATTACTACATGAAACTAAGTGATTAGAATGATCAGTATGCTTCTGTCATGTGGCTTGCACTGAAAAAATACTTATATTATTCATCACAACTATTACTATTATTTTTGACTAGAATTAAGAGACTCTGAAAATATACGATTTTGGAGTTTGGGTGGATGTGAAGTGGAACAGATACTAAACCCTCCCTCAAGAGTAAGGATGTACAGCTCCAGTGCTGGAGGACTGCAAAGGGAACACAACATTATATAAACGTTGGATCCAACAGTATAGTCCACCATGAACCCTGAGCTAGAAAATCCATGTTTGGCACATATTTTATTCTTTGGTAGCAAGATATATTAGTCAGCAGTTGTGTGCAGTGAGTGGCCATGGATCATTCTTTAGATGTAGGCCCTAAAGTCTAAATGGCTCCATTTTTAGATTTAGGCACTACAGTCTAGTCTAAATGGATTCATCTATAGTCTAACTGGATCCATCTTTAGATGTAGTCCCTACAGTCTAAATAGCTCCATGTTTAGATGTAGGCCATACAGTCTAAATGGATTCATCTATAGATGTAGGCCCTATAGCACAGTCTTAATGCATCCATTATTAGATGTGGTCCGTATAGTCCAAAGTGATCAGTCTTTATATGTAGTCCCCATAGTCTATATTGATCCATCTTTAGATGTAGTCCCTATAGTCTAAATGTATCTTTCTTTAGATGTAGTCCCTATAGTCTAAATGTATCTTTCTTTAGATGTAGGCCCTATATTAAAGTGTAAATGGATCCATCTTTAGATTAGAGCACTATAGTGTAGTATAAAATGGACAAATGTTTCGATGTATGCCCAATAGTCTAAATGGATCCATTTTTAGATGTAGGACCTAGAGTATCGTCTCAATGGATTCATCTTTAGATGTAGGCCCTAAAGTCTAAATGGATCCATCTTTAGATCTAGGCCCTATAGTCTAAATGGATCCGTCTTTAGATGTAGGCCCTATAGTTTTAATTGATTCATCTGTAAAAGTAGGCCGGTATGGTATAGTCTAAATTGATTAATCTTTAGATTTAGGTCTTATATTCTGAATGGATCCATCTCTAGATGTATGCCCAATAGTCTAAATGGATCCATTTTTAGATGTAGGACCTAGAGTATCGTCTCAATGGATTCATCTTTAGATGTAGGCCCTAAAGTCTAAATGGATCCATCTTTAGATCTAGGCCCTATAGTCTAAATGGATCCGTCTTTAGATGTAGGCCCTATAGTTTTAATTGATTCATCTGTAAAAGTAGGCCGGTATGGTATAGTCTAAATTGATTAATCTTTAGATTTAGGTCTTATATTCTGAATGGATCCATCTTTACATGTAGGACCTATAGTCTAAATGGATCCGTTTTTAGGTGTGGGCCTTATTGTATTGTCTAAATGGATAGATCTTTACATTTAGTCCCTATAGTCTAAATTGATCCGGCTTTAGATGTAGGCCTTATAGTCTAAATGGATCTGACTTTTGATGTAGGCACTATAGCATAGTCTACATGGCTCCATGTTTAGATGTAGGCCCTATAGTCTATATGGATCCATCTTTAGATGTAGGCCCTATAGCCTAAATGGATTCATCTTTAGATGCAGGCCCTGTAGCCTAAATTGATTATTCTTTAGATATAGGCCCTATAGTCTAAATGGATCCGTCTTTAGATGTAGGCCTTATAGTCTAAATGTATCCAATTTTTGATGTAGGCCCTATGGTGTAGTTTAAATTGATTCATCTTTAGATGTAGGCCCTATAGTCTATATGGATCCATCTTTAGATGTAGGCCTTATAGTCTAAATGTATCCAATTTTTGATGTAGGCCCTATGGTGTAGTTTAAATTGATTCATCTTTAGATGTAGGCCCTTACGTCTAAATATTTGTATCTTTATATGCTGGCCCTATAGTCTAAATGGATCGGTCTTAGATGTAGGCCCTATAGTTTAAATGGATCCATCTTTAGATGTAGGCCCTAGTCTAAATTGATCCATCTTTTGATGTGGGCCCTATAGTATAGTCTAAATGGATTCATCATTAAATGTAGGCACTATACAATAGTCTAAATGAATTCATCTTTAGATTTAGGCCCCATAGTCTGAATTGATCCATCTTTAGATGTAGGCCCTATAGTCTAAATGGATCCATTCTTAGATGTAGGCCTTTTATTTTAAAAGGGTCTGTTTTTAGATGTAGTCACTATATTCTATATTGCTAGATCATGAGATGTAGGTCCTATAGTCAAAATGGATCCATAATGAGATCTAGGCCATAGAGTATAGTCTAAATGGACTCATCTTTTGATGTTGGCCCTACAGTCAAAATGGATCCATCTTTAGATGTAGGCCTTATATTCTAAATAGATAAAAATGTTGATGTACGCTCTATGTTGTAGTGTAAATGGATGCATCTTTAAATGTAGGCCCTATAGTATAGTCTAAACGGATTCATCTTTAGATTTAGGCCCTACAGTCTGAATGGATCCATCTTTACATTTAGGCCCTATAGTATAGTCTAAATGGCTCCATCTTTAGATGTAGTCCCAATAGTCTAAACGGATCCATCTTTAGATGTAGTCCCTATAGTCTAAATATCTCCATCTTTAGATTTAGGCCCTATAGTCTAAATGGATCTGTCTTTAGATGATAGACCTATTGTCTAAATGAATGCATCTTTAAATGCATCTTTAAATGCTTCATCTTTTATTTTATTTTTACAAATTTACAAATTTAAAAAAAATCTAATGATGGATCCATTTAAACCTTAGGGCCTACATCTAAAGATGAATACATTTAGACTATACTGAAGGGCTTACTTCCAAAGATGGATCCATTAGACTATAAGGCCTACATCTGAAGATGAGACCATTTAGACTATATCATAGGGCCTACATCTAAAGATGGATACATTTAGAGTACAGGGCCTACATCTAAGATGGTTCAATTTAGACTAAGTGGCCTACATCTAAAAATGAATCCGTTTAGACTATACTATATGGCCTACATTTAACCAGGTAGGCAAGTTGAGAACAAGTTCTCATTTACAATTGCGACCTGGCCAAGATAAAGCAAAGCAGTTCGACACATACAACAACACAGAGTTACACATGGAGTTAAACATACATACAGTCAATAATACAGTAGAAAAATAAGTCTATATACAATGTGAGCAAATGAGGTGAGATAATGGAGGTAAAGGCAAAAAAAGGCCATGGTGGCGAGGTATATACAATATAGCAAGTAAAACACTGGAATGGTATATTTGCAGTGGAAGAATGTGCAAAGTAGAAATAGAAATAATGGGGTGCAAAGGAGCAAAATAAATAAATAAATAAATACAGTAGGGGAAGAGGTAGTTGTTTGGGCAAAATTATAGATGGGCTATGTACAGATGCAGTAACCTGTGAGCTGCTCTGACAGCTGGTGCTTAAAACTTCTTAGGGATAGGGGGCAGCATTTTCACTTTTGGATGAATTGGTGCCCATAGTGAACTGCCTCCTACTCTGTCCCAGATGCTAATATATGCATATATATGCATATATATATATAATTATTATTACTATTGGATAGAAAACACTCAGAAGTTTCTAAAACTGTTTGAGTTATGTCTGTGAGTATAACAGAACTCATATGGCAGGCAAACTTCCAAACAGGAAGTGGAAATTCTGGGGCTGGTTGATGTTAAAGTCATCGCCTATTCAATTCCCAGTAAGATATGGATCTGTTCGCACTTCCTACGCCTTCCACTAGAAGTCAACAGTCAGTAGAACGTGGAATGAAGCCTCTAGTGTGATGTGGGGCCGGATGGCAGCTATTTGAGTCAGTGGTCTGGCAGAATGCTAGTTCCTGGTCACGTGCGCTAGTCATGATATGGCCATGTGTTCCATTACTCTGTAGACAAAAACGTATGCTCCGGTTGGAATGTTATTGGATATATATGATAACAACATCCTGAAGATTGATTCTCTACTTAGTTTGACCAGTTTATTCGACCTGGAATATAACCTTTTGAAGTTTTCGTCCGAGTTCGCCTGGACCGGCGGCAACGTTTGGACATGTGAACTAAACGTGCTAGGAAAAGTAGCTAATTGGACACTAGTAATGGACATTATCGAACAAAACAACGATTTATTGTGGAACTAGGATTCCTGGCACTGCATTCTGATGAAAGATCATCAAAGGTAAGGGAATATTTAAGATGTAATTTCGTATTTCTGTTGACTCCAACATGGCGGAGAAATGTTGTGTATTTCTGAGCGCCGTCTCAGATTATTGCAAGGTATGCTTTTTCCTAAAGTTAAAAAAAAATCTGACACAGCGGTTGCATTAAGAACAAGTGTATCTTTAATTATATGTAAAACATGTATCTTTCATCAAAGTTTATGATGAGTATTTCTGTTATTTGACGTGGCTCTGTGTAATTACTCCGGATATTTTGGAGGCATTTCTGAACATGGCACCAATGTAAACCGAGATTTGTGGATATAAATATGCACATTATCGAACAAAACATAAATGTATTGTGTAACATGATGTCCTATGAGTGTCATCTGATGAAGATTATCAAAGGTTAGTGATACATTTTATCTCTATTTCTGCTTTTGTGACTCTATCTTTGGCTGGGGAAAATGGCTGTGTGTTTTGGGGATTTGGTGGTGATCTAACATAAATATATGTTGTGTTTTTGCTGTAAAACATTAAAAAAATCGGACACGATGGGTAGATTAACAAGATGTTTATCTTTCATTTGCTGTATTGGACTTGTTAATGTGTGAAAGTTAAATATTTCCCAAAAATATTTTTGAATTTCCCATGCTGCCTTTTCAGCGGAATGTTGTGGGGGGTTCCGCTAGCGGAACGTGTGTCCTAGAAAGGTTAACCTGTTTGGGCTAGGGGGCAGCATTTTCACATTTGGATGAAAAGCGTGCCCAGAGTAAACTGCCTGCTACTCAGTCCCAGTTGCTAATATATGCATATTATTAGTAGATTTTGATAGAAAACACTCTGAAGTTTCTAAAACTGTTTGAATGATGTTTGTGAGTATAACAGAACTCATATGGCAGGCGAAAACCTGAGAAAGATCCAACCAGGAAGTGGGAAATCTGAGGTTTGTAGTTTTTCAACTCTTGGCCTGTCAAATACACAGTGTCTATGGGGTCACTTCCTAGGGCTTCCACTAGATGTCAACAGTCTTTAGAACCTTGTTTGATGCTTCTACTGTGAAGTGGGGGCGAATGAGAGGGGATTGATTAAGGTCTCTTCGAGAGTGCCACGTGCTGACCATGCTATCACGTGATAGTTAGCTTGCGTTCCATTGCATTTCTGAAGACAAAGGAATTCTCCGGTTGGAACATTATTGAAGATTTTTGTTAAAAACATCCTAAAGATTGATTCTGTACTTCGTTTGACATGTTTCTACGGACTGTAACAGAACTTTTTGACTTTTCGTCTGCTCCTAGTGATCGTGCGTCATGAATTTGGAATACTGGGCTAAACGCGCTAACAAAAAGGAGGTGTTTGGACATAAATAATGAACTTTATCGAACAAATCAACATATATTGTCGAACTGGGATTCCTGGGTTCCTGGGGATGAAGATCATCAAAGGTAAGTGAATATTTATAATGCTATTTCTGACTTCTGTTGACTACACAACATGGCGGATATCTGTTTGGGTTGTGTTGGTCTCTTAGCGCTGTACTCAGATTATTGCATGGTGTGCTTTTTCCGTACATTTTTTGGGAAATCTGACGCAGCGGTTGCATTAAGGAGAAGTGGATCTAAAATTCCATGCATAACAGTTGTATCTTTTAGCAATGTTTATTATGAGTATTTCTGTAAATTGATGTGGCACTGTGCAAATTCACGGGATGTTTTGGAGGCAAAGCCACATGTAAACTGAGGTTTTTGGATATAAATATGAACTTGATCGAACAAAACATACATGTATTGTGTAACATGTTGTCCCGGGAGTGTCATCTGATGAAGAATATCAAAGGTTAATTATTAATTTTACCTCTATTTCTGCTTTTTGTGACTCCTCTCTTTGGTTGGAAAATCGCTGTATGCTTTCTGTGACTAGTTGCTGACCTAACATAATGATATGTTCTGCTTTCGGCGAAAAGCCTTTTTGAAATCGGACACTGTGGTTGGATTAACGATAATTGTATCTTTAAAATGGTGTCTAATACTTGTATGTTTGAGAAATTTGAATTATGAGATTTCTGTTGATTGAATTTGGCGCCCTGCAATTTCATTGGCTGTTGCGAGGTGAGGCTAGCGGAATCCCCATCCTAGACAGGTTTTAAAGCTAGTGAGGGAGATAAGTGTTTCCAGTTTCAGAGATTTGTGTAGTTCGTTCCAGATATTGGCAGCAGAGAACTGGACGGAGAGGCGGCCAAAGGAGGAATTGGCTTTGGGGGTGACCAGAGAGATATACCTACTGGTGCGCGTGCTACAGGTGGGTGCTGCTATGGTGACCAGCGAGCTGAGATAAGGGGGGACTTTACCTAGCAGGGTCTTGTAGATGACCTGGAGCCAGTGGGTTTGGCGACGAGTATGAAGCGAGGGCCAGCCAACGAGAGCGTACAGGTCATAGTGGTGGGTAGTATATGGGGCTTTGGTGACAAAACGGATGGCACTGTGATAGACTGCATCCAATTTATTGAGTAGGGTATTGGAGGCTATTTTGTAAATGACATGGATGGTCAGTTTTACGAGGGTATGTTTGGCAGCATGAGTGAAGGATGCTTTGTTGCGAAATAGGAAGCCAATTCTAGATTTAACTTTGGATTGGAGATGTTTGATGTAAGTCTGGAAGGAGAGTTTACAGTCTAACCAGACACCTAGGTATTTGTAGTTGTCCACATATTCTAAGTCAGAACCGTCCAGAGTATTGATTCTGGACGGGCGGGCAGGTGCAGTTAGCGATCGGTTGAAGAGCATGCATTTAGTTTTACTTGTAATTAAGAGCAGTTGGAGGCCACGGAAGGAGAGTTGTATGGCATTGAAGCTCGTCTGGAGGTTAGTTAACACAGTGTCCAAAGAAGGGCCAGAAGTATACAGAATGGTGTCGTCTGCGTAGAGGTGGATCAGAGACTCACCAGCAGCAAGAGCGACATCATTGATGTATACAGAGAAGAGAGTCGGTCCAAGAATTGAACCCTGTGGCACCCCCATAGAGACTGCCAGCGGCCCGGACAACAGGCCCTCCGATTTGACACACTGAACTCTATCAGAGAAGTAGTTGGTGAACCAGGCGAGGCAATCATTTGAGAAACCAAGGCTATTGAGTCTGCCGATGAGGATGTGGTGATTGACAGATTCGAAAGCCTTGGCCAGGTCAATGAATACGGCTGCACAGTATTGTTTCTTATCGATGGTGGTTAAGATACTGTTTAGGACCTTGAGCGTGGCTGAGGTGCACCCATGACCAGCTCTGAAACCAGATTGCATAGCGGAGAAGGTGCGGTGCGATTCGAAATGGTTGGTAATCTGTTTGTTGACTTGGCTTTTGAAGACCTTAGAAAGGCAGGGTAGGATAGATATAGGTCTGTAGCAGTTTGGGTCAAGAGTGTCCCCCCCTTTGAAGAGGGGGATGACCGCAGCTGCTTTCCAATCTTTGGGAATCTCAGACGACACGAAAGAAAGGTTGAACAGGCTAGTAATAGGGGTTGCAACAATTTCAGCAGATCATTTTAGAAAGAAAGGGTCCAGTTTGTCTAGCCCAGCTGATTTGTAGGGGTCTCTTTCAGAACATCAGCTGACTGGATTTGGGAGAAGGAGAAATGGGGAAGGCTTGGGCGAGTTGCTGTGGGGGGTGCAGTGCTGTTGACCGGGGTAGGGGTAGCCAGGTAGAAAGCATGGCCAGCCGTAGAAAAATGCTTATTGAAATTCTCAATTATTGTGGATTTATCGGTGGTGACAGAGTTTCCTATCCTCAGTGCAGTGGGTAGCTGGGAGGAGGTGCTCTTATTCTCCATGGACTTTACAGTGTCCCAGAACTTTTTTGAGTTTGTGTTGCAGGAAGCAAATTTCTGCTAGAAAAAGCTAGCCTTGGCTTTTCTAACTGCCTGTGTATATTGGTTTCTAACTTCCCTGAAAAGTTGCATATCACGGGGGCTATTCGATGCTAATGCAGAACGCCACAGGATTGTTTTGTGTTGGTTGAGGGCAGTCAGGTCTGGAGAGAACCAAGGGCTGTATCTGTTCCTGGTTCTTGAATGGGGCATGCTTATTTAAGATGGTGAGGAAGGCATTTAAAAAAAATAACCGGGCATCCTCTACTGACGGGATGAGGTCAATATCCTTCCAGGATACCCGGGCCAGGTCGATTAGAAAGGCCTGCTCGCTAAAGTGTTTCAGGGAGCATTTGACAGTGATGAGTGGAGGTCGTTTGACCGCTGACCCATTAGTGATGCAGGCAATGAGGCAGTGATCGCTGAGATCCTGGTTGAAGACAGCAGAGGTGTATTTAGAGGGCAAGTTGGTTAGGATGATATCTATGAGGGTGCCCGTGTTTACGGCTTTGGGGTGGTACCTGGTAGGTTCATTGATAATGTGTGTGAGATTGAGGGCATCAAGTTTAGATTGTAGGATGGCTGGGGTGTTAAGCATGTCCCAGTTTAGGTCACCTAGCAGCACGAGCTCTGAAGATAGATGGGGGGCAATCAGTTCACATATGGTGTCCAGAGCACAGCTGGGGGCAGAGGGTGGTCTATAGCAGGCGGCAACGGTGAGAGACTTGTTTTTAGAGAGGTGGATTTTTAAAAGTATAAGTTCAAATTGTTTGGGTACAGACCTGGATGGTAGGACAGAACTCTGCAGGCTATCTCTGCAGTAGATTGCAACACTGCCCCCTTTGGCTGTTCTATCTTGTCTGAAAATGTTGTAGTTAGGGATGGAGATTTCAGAGTTTTTGTTGGTCTTCCTAAGCCAGGATTCAGACACGGCTAGGACATCCGGGTTGGCAGAGTGTGCTAAAGCAGTGAATAAATCAAACTTAGGGAGGAGGCTTCTAATGTTAACGTGCATGAAACCAAGGCTATTACGGTTACAGAAGTCATCAAAAGAGAGCGCCTGGGGAATAGGAGTGGAGCTAGGCACTGCAGGGCCTTGATTCACCTCTACATCACCAGAGGAACAGAGGAGGAGTAGGATAAGGGTACGGCTAAAAGCTATGAGAATTTGTCGTCTAGGACGTCCGGAACAGAGAGTAAAAGGAGCAGGTTTCTGGGGGCGATAAAATAGCTTCAAGGTATAATGTACAGACAAAGGTATGGTAGGATGTGAATACAGTGGAAGTAAACCTAGGCATTGAGTGATGATGAGAGAGATATTGTCTCTAGAAACATCATTGAAACCAGGTGATGTCATCGCATGTGTGGGTGGTGGAACTGAAAGGTTGGATAAGGTATAATGAGCAGGGCTAGAGGCTCTACAGTGAAATAAGCCAATAAACACTAACCAGAACAGCAATGGACAAGGCATATTGACATTAAGGAGAGGCATGCTTAGCCGAGTGATCATAAGGGTCCAGTGAGTAGATGTAGGCCTTGCAGTCTAAATGGCTCCATCATCAGACATAGGCCCTATAGTCTAAATTGATCCGTCTTTAGATGTAGGCCCTATAGTCTAAATGCCTCCATCTTTAGATGATTCATCTTTGGATGTAGTCCCTATAGTCTAAATGCCTCCATCTTTAGATGTAGGCCATATAGTCTAAATTGATCCATCTTAGATGTAGGCCCTGTAGTCTAAATGGATCCATCTTTAGATGTAGGCCCTATGATATAGTCTAAATGGACTCCTCTTCAGATGTAGGCCCTACAGTCTAAATAGATCCATCTTTGGAAGTAGGCCCTTCAGTATAGTCAAAATGGCTCCATCTTTAGATGTAGGCCCAATAGTCTAAATTTATCCGTCTTTCGATGTAGGCATATAGTCTAAATGTATTAATCTTTAGATTTAGGCCCTTTAATATAGTCTAAATGGATCCATCTTTAGATGTAGGCCTCTGGTCTATATTGATCCATCTTTAGTAGTAGGTACTACAGTCTAAATGTATTCATCTTTAGATTTAGGCCCTTTAATATAGTCTAAATGAAACCATCTTTAGATGTAGACCCTATAGTCTAAATGCCTCCATCTTTAGATGTAGGCCATATAGTCTATATTGATCCATCTTTAGTAGTAGGTACTATAGTCTAAATGGCTCAATCATCAGACAGAGGACCTATAGTCTAAATGGATCCGTCATTAGATGTAGGCCTTATAGTGTAAATGGACCAATTTTTGATGTAGGCTCGATGGTGTAGTCTAAATGGATTCATCTTTAGATATAGGCCCTTAAGTCTAAATAGATTCATCTTTAAATGTAGTCCCTATAGTCTAACTGGATCCATCTTTAGATGTTGGCCCCATAGTCTAAATGGATCCGTCTTTAGATGTAGACCCTATAGTCTAGTCTCAGTGGATCCATCTTTAGATGTAGTCCCAATAGTGTAGTCTAAATGGATTTATCTTTACAAGTAGGCCCAAAAGTAGTGTCTAAATGGATCCATCTTTAGATGTAGGCCCTATAGTCTAAATCTATCCTTCTTTTGATGTAGGACCTATGGTTTAGACTAAATTGCTCCATCTTTAGATGTAGGACATATAGTCTAAATGGGTCAATCCTTGTATGTAGGCCCTATAGTCTAAATTGATCCATCTTTAGATATAGGTCATATTGTCTATATTGATCCATCTTTAGATGTAGCCCCGGTAGTATAGTCTAAATGGATCCATCTTTAGATGTAGGCCCTATAGTATTGTCAAACTCTATCCATTTATAGATGTAGGGCTTATAGTATAGTGTAAATGGATCCATCTTTAGATTTAGGCACTACAGTGTAGTCTAAATGAATCCATCTTTAGATGTAGGCCCTATAGTCTAAATGGATCCATCTTTAAATGTAGGCCCTACAGTCTAAATGGCTCCATCTTTAGATGTAGGCCCTATAGTCTAAATGAATCCATCTTTAGATTTAGGCCCTATAGTCTAAATGGCTCCATCTTTAGATGTAGGCCCTATAGTCTAAATGGCTCCATCTTTAGATGTAGGCCCTATAGTCTAAATAGATCAATCTTTAGCTGTAGGCCCTTATGTCTAAATAAATTAATCTTTAGATGTAGTCCCGATAGTCTAAGTGCCTCATCTTTAGATGTAGGCCCTATAGTCTAAATTGATCCATCTTAGATGTAGTCACTATAGTATAGTCTAAATGGCTCGATGTTTAGATGGACGCCCTATAGTCTATAGGGATCCACCTTTAGATTTAGGCCATACAGTCTAAATGTATTCATCTTTAGATGTAGGCCCTAAAGCCTAAATGGATTAATATTTAGATGTAGGACCTATAGTCTAAATTGATCTATCTTTAGACGTAGGCCCTATAGTCTAAATTGATTCATCTTTAGATGTAGGCCCCTTAACATAGTCTAATTTGATCCATGTTTAGATGTAGGCCCTATAGTACTGTCCAAATGAATTGGTCGTTAGATTTTTATTTATTTTTTTATTTATTTATCTGTTATTTTACCAGGTAAGTTGACTGAGAACACGTTCTCATTTGCAGCAACGACCTGGGGAATAGTTACAGCGGAGAGGAGGGGGATGAATGAGCCAATTGTAAACTGGGGATTATTAGGTGACCGTGATGGTTGAGGGCCAGATTGGGAATTTAGCCAGGACACCGGGGTTAACACAGATGTAGACCCTATAGTCTAAATGGATCCATCTTTAGACGTAGGCCCTATAGTCTAAATTGATCCGTTTTTATATTTTGTTCCTATAGTCTAAATTTAATAATCTTTAGATTTAGGCCCTATAGTCTAAATGGATCCATCTTTAGATGTACGTGCTATTGTATAGTGTAAATGGATCCATCTATAGATGTACTCCCTTTTAGTATAAATGGATCCATCTTTAGATGTAGGCCCTATGGTATAGTCTAAATGGATCCATCTTTAGATGTAGGCCCTATAGTCTAAATGGATCCATCTTTAGATGTAGGCCCTATAGTCTAAATGGATCCATCTTTAGATGTAGGCCCTGTAGTATAGTCTAAATTTATCCATCTTTAGATGTAGGCCCTGTAGTATAGTCTAAATGGATCCACCTTTAGATTTAGGCCCTATAGTCTAAATGAATCCATCTTTAGATTTAGGCCCTATTGTCTAAATGGATTCATCTTATATTCTACATGTGTATTGGTTATGCTGGTCCCTGGACATTTGTTGCGTACATTAAGAACAGCACAATTGGGAGGTCAATCAATTGTCAATGCAACAATACATGTTTTACCAATCCCTTAATATTAATCTAGATACAGCACAAACTGCATGTGCCTCGGGAATTATTACTTGAATTGTACGTGGATATCTAGCACTTTTTTTGTTCGTCTTGTCATTGGTCATTCCCCACCCTTTCCCATCCCATCTGCCGCTTGTGTCACTTTCCCCACTCCGACTTGCTGGATGTGAAATGTCCTACTGTGATCACACACACCTACATTCTGCCACTGTATTTGGTTAATGAGATTGTTTAACAAAAAGTTAAGACAGTGACACACATACCCATGTTGTTCTTTATAACTTTTCCTTTGAATATTATCTCAATAACTATTATCTAAGGACAGAATGCTATAGCGTGGTGTCATCCGGGGCATTGCATTGCCATGTAAGCCAGCAATCAAACAAGCAAGGAAGCAACTTAGGCACACTGTCAGTGACCTAGCAGATTTTTAAAAACAAACAAATGCTCCTCAAATGCACCCAGTTGAATCCCTTTTTAGTTTATACCATTAGTCTTCATCACCCACTGTCGGGACAGCTGCCAGTGGACTCTAGCAGGAATGACACAAAAAATAACCAAAAAGGATAGTAATAAAGCTCCCATATCTAAAATGAAAGTAAATTAGCATACGCTCTCATCTTGAATAAAACGGTCTGGCAAGCAGAATCAAGATAGGAATGATAGCAGTAATCTGGCAAGAGCCAACAGTCAAATAAGGTTTCATATCAGGGCTATCGTCTGAGGAAACCTGAAAATGAATTAATAGATAGACATTTCTGGAAGTTGGTGTGTGATTGGGAGTTTCAGCAAATTACGTTTATTTCCTTTCAATGTACACTTTGAAAATATGCCAGTTTTTACAATGACAACATAACATAAGCGAGGATGGTTGATTACACTGACAAAATGGCTAGATTTTAATAGCAGCCCTCACACTTAATTCCCAGTATTATCATACCTCATGACAGACTAACTCATTGCACATTCTGTCTTGTCATCAAAACATTAAGGCCAGTGTGAGGTGCTTTTCACATGGACGGTCAAATGCACTCATTTCTACTCTGTTACACAAAATTAAAGGAGAAGCTCTGTTGGTGGGAAAAGGAGGTCAACACTTTGTGAGGCTTTTCTTTTTTTCATTTAATTTATATGTCTATCATTTGTGTTGGGCCTTAAGTGCTGGCAATGCTCTTGGGTGCTAATTTCCATGTATAAAACTGAAATGTCATGCTTACTAATTCTGAAACCAGTCCACTGTATGTACAGAACATGCACCATATGATCATGGTGTCTCAAGTCATATGGCCATATATGAGCCATATTTAAATCACTGTCACATTAATGACCTCCTTATTATTTTAATGTAAGGTTTCATGGCACCTGTAGCCCTATACATTGCTGTGTGTCAACAGTTCTCAGACTGTAAACTGTGTGCAGAGGTAAGTACAAGGCATCTGATGCAGGATAATTTACTGCAAGGTTTAATGAGGTGTGGATAACCCTGTGAATCCAAGGTCTTACCCGAATCATGCTGTTTTATTTCCTGAGTAGGACCTAAAATAAATATCTCAATGATGGCCTGAGTATGAATTATTAATTTGGTAAATAACGTTTTTGGTGTGTCATTAGCTAGTTATATAGTTAGTTATTTACCTATCATCTGAGAGGCTGCCTTTAAGTTACATACAGTGCCATTGGAAAGTATTCAGACCCCTTGACTTTTTACACATTTGTTACATTAAAGCCTTATTCTAAAATCTACACACATTACTCCATAATGACAAAGCGAAAACAGGATTTTAGAAATTTTTGCAAATGTATTAAAACTTAAAAACAGAAATACCTTATTTACTTAAGTATTCAGAACTTTTGCTATGAGAATCGAAATTGAGCTCAGGTGCATCCTGTTTCCATTGATCATCCTTGAGATGTTTCTACAACTTGACTGGAGTCTACCTGTGCTAAATGTAATTGATTGCACATGATTTATCGCCCTCCAGGTTCCCTTGGCGAGTTCATCAATGAGCTTGACGCCCTGATAAGTTCCTTTCCTGAGGATGGCTCACCTCTCACAGTTCTGGGTGACTTTAACCTCCCCACGTCTACCTTTGACTCATTCCTCTCTGCCTCCTTCTTTCCACTCCTCTCCTCTTTTGACCTCACCCTCTCACCTTCCCCCCCTACTCACAAGGCAGGCAATACGCTTGACCTCATCTTTACTAGATGCTGTTCTTCCACTAATCTCATTGCAACTCCCCTCCAAGTCTCCGACCACTACCTTGTATCCTTTTCCCTCTCGCTCTCATCCAACACTTCCCACACTGCCCCTACTCGGATGGTATCGCGCCGTCCCAACCTTCGCTCTCTCTCCCCCGCTACTCTCTCCTCTTCCATCCTATCATCTCTTCCCTCTGCTCAAACCTTCTCCAACCTATCTCCTGATTCTGCCTCCTCAACCCTCCTCTCCTCCCTTTCTGCATCCTTTGACTCTCTATGTCCCCTATCCTCCAGGCCGGCTCGGTCCTCCCCTCCTGCTCCGTGGCTCGACGACTCATTGCGAGCTCACAGAACAGGGCTCCGGGCAGCCGAGCGGAAATGGAGGAAAACTCGCCTCCCTGCGGACCTGGCATCCTTTCACTCCCTCCTCTCTACATTCTCCTCTTCTGTCTCTGCTGCTAAAGCCAATTTCTACCACTCTAAATTCCAAGCATCTGCCTCTAACCCTAGGAAGCTCTTTGCCACCTTCTCCTCCCTCCTGAATCCTCCTCCCCCTCCTCCCCCCTCCTCCCTCTCTGCTGATGACTTCGTCAACCATTTTGAAAAGAAGGTCGACGACATCCGATCCTCGTTTGCTAAGTCAAACGACACCGCTGGTTCTGCTCACACTGCCCTACCCTGTGCTTTGACCTCTTTCTCCCCTCTCTCTCCAGATGAAATCTCGCGTCTTGTGACGGCCGGCCGCCCAACAACCTGCCCGCTTGACCCTATCCCCTCCTCTCTTCTCCAGACCATTTCCGGAGACCTTCTCCCTTACCTCACCTCGCTCATCAACTCATCCTTGACCGCTGGCTACGTCCCTTCCGTCTTCAAGAGAGCGAGAGTTGCACCCCTTCTGAAAAAACCTACACTCGATCCCTCCGATGTCAACAACTACAGACCAGTATCCCTTCTTTCTTTTCTCTCCAAAACTCTTGAACGTGCCGTCCTTGGCCAGCTCTCCTGCTATCTCTCTCAGAATGACCTTCTTGATCCAAATCAGTCAGGTTTCAAGACTAGTCATTCAACTGAGACTGCTCTTCTCTGTGTCACGGAGGCGCTCCGCACTGCTAAAGCTAACTCTCTCTCCTCTGCTCTCATCCTTCTAGACCTATCGGCTGCCTTTGATACTGTGAACCATCAGATCCTCCTCTCCACCCTCTCCGAGCTGGGCATCTCCGGCGCGGCCCACGCTTGGATTGCGTCCTACCTGACAGGTCGCTCCTACCAGGTGGCGTGGCGAGAATCTGTCTCCGCACCACGTGCTCTCACCACTGGTGTCCCCCAGGGCTCTGTTCTAGGCCCTCTCCTATTCTCGCTATACACCAAGTCACTTGGCTCTGTCATATCCTCACATGGTCTCTCCTATCATTGCTATGCAGACGACACACAATTAATCTTCTCCTTTCCCCCCTCTGATAACCAGGTGGTGAATCGCATCTCTGCATGTCTGGCAGACATATCAGTGTGGATGACGGATCACCACCTCAAGCTGAACCTCGGCAAGACGGAGCTGCTCTTCCTCCCGGGGAAGGACTGCCCGTTCCATGATCTCGCCATCACGGTTGACAACTCCATTGTGTCCTCCTCCCAGAGTGCTAAGAACCTTGGCGTGATCCTGGACAACACCCTGTCGTTCTCAACTAACATCAAGGCGGTGACCCGTTCCTGTAGGTTCATGCTCTACAACATTCGCAGAGTACGACCCTGCCTCACGCAGGAAGCGGCGCAGGTCCTAATCCAGGCACTTGTCATCTCCCGTCTGGATTACTGCAACTCGCTGTTGGCTGGGCTCCCTGCCTGTGCCATTAAACCCCTACAACTCATCCAGAACGCCGCAGCCCGTCTGGTGTTCAACTTTCCCAAGTTCTCTCACGTCACCCCGCTCCTCCGCTCTCTCCACTGGCTTCCAGTTGAAGCTCGCATCCGCTACAAGACCATGGTGCTTGCCTACGGAGCTGTGAGGGGAACGGCACCTCCGTACCTTCAGGCTGTGATCAGGCCCTACACCCAAACAAGGGCACTGCGTTCATCCACCTCTGGCCTGCTCGCCTCCCTACCTCTGAGGAAGTACAGTTCCCGCTCAGCCCAGTCAAAACTGTTCGCTGCTCTGGCACCCCAATGGTGGAACAAACTCCCTCACGACGCCAGGTCAGCGGGGTCAATCACCACCTTCCGGAGACACCTGAAACCCCACCTCTTTAAGGAATACCTAGGATAGGAGAAAGTAATCCTTCTAACCCCCCCCCCCCCCCCCTTAAAAGAGTTAGATGCACTATTGTAAAGTGGTTTTTCCACTGGATATCATAAGGTGAATGCACCAATTTGTAAGTCGCTCTGGATAAGAGCGTCTGCTAAATGACTTAAATGTAAATGTAATTTGGAAAGGTACACCCCTGTCTGTATAATGTCCCACAGTTGACAGTACATGTCAGAGCAAAAACCAAGCAATTTTGCCGAACGAATTGTCCGTAGAGCTCCGTGACAGGATTGTTTCGAGGCACAGATCTGGGGAAGGGTACCAAAACATTTCTGTAGCATTGAAGGTCCCCAAGAACAGGGTGGCCTCCGTCATTCTTAAATGTAAGAATGGAAGATGTTTGGAACCACCAAGACTCTTCCTAAAGCTGGCCGCCCGGCCAAACTGAGCAATCGGGGGAGAAGGGCCTTGGTCAGGGAGTTGACCGAGAACATGATAATCACTCTGAAAGAGCTCTTTTTCCACAAAATGTGGAAAAAGTCAAGGGGTCTGAATATTTTCTGAAGGAACTCTGTATGCAGCTGAGCAATTGATAAATGCAATGTGATAACACCTGATTAGCCTAATCTTAGGATTTTTTGGCTTTTGGACAAATGTTTGCCTAAAATATCACATATTGAAGTTTTATCACAAAAGCTTAGGGAAACTCATATGGAGACTTTAGTGCACCACCAGTAAACCTATCTTTCAGAAGTACCCGCTGTATGTGATAGTATACTCCTTATGCAGTTGTGTTTCAGTCAGTTTTGTCATTTTGCACAGTGGTGTTGTGGCCATTGCGTCTATTCACTTCTTAATCCCAAAGATGCGTGTCAAAGTAGTGAAGTGTAGGTATACACCATATCAATTAATAAGGCTGATGGATCAGATCAGAAGGTTTAGTTTAAAATGTTGATCAACTATTATTTCTTCACATTTTAAGCGCAGGATTTGTGCATGGCGGTAGGCCTATGCGCAAATGTTCCAAATCATGGACAGAAATGTAGAAAGGGGAGATCTAAAGATGCAAAAACTACACTATATATACAAAAGTATGTGGTCACCCCTTCAAATTAGTGGATTTGGCTATTTAAGTCACAGCCATTGCTGACAGGTGTATAGAATCGAGCACACAGCCATGCAAACTCCATAGACAAACATTGGCAGTAGAAAGGCCTTACTGAAGAGCTCAGTGACTTTCAACGTGACCCCTCTGGAAGCACAAGAACTGTTCATCGGGAACTTCATGAAATGGTTTTCCATTGCCGAGCAGCTGCACGCAAGCCTAAAATCACCATGCGCAATGCCAAACGCTGGCTGGCGTTGTGTAAATCTCACTGCCATTGGATTCTGGATCAGTGGAAACGCGTTCTCTGGAGTGATGAATTATGCTTCATCATCTGGCAGTCTGAGTTTGGTGGATGCCAAGAGAATGCTACCTGCCCGAATGCTTAGTGCCAACTGTAAAGTTTGGTGGAGGAGGAATAATGGTCTGGGGCTGTTTTTCATGGTTCGGGTTAGGCCCCTTAGTTCCAGTGAAGGGAAATCTTAACGCTACAGCATGCAATGCCATTCTAGACGATTCTGTGCTTCCAACTTTGTGGCAACAGCTTGGGGAAGGCCCTTCCCTGTTTCAACATGACAATGCCCCTATGCACAAAGTGAGGTCCATACAGAAAGGGTTTGTTAAGATTGGTGTGGAAGAACTTGACAGGCCTACACAGAGCACTGACCTCAACCCCATTGAACAACTTTGGGATTAATTGGAACGCCGACTGAGAGCCAGGCCGAATCGCCCAACATCAGTGCCCAACCTCACTAATGCTCTTGTGGCTGAATGGAAGCAATTCCCCGCAGCAATGTTCTAATCTAACATCTAGTGTAAAGCCTTCCCAGAAGAGTGGAGGTTGTTAAAGCAGCAAAGGGAGACCGACTCCATATTAATGGTCATGATTTTGAAATGAGATGTTCGACGAGCAGGTGTCCACATACTTTTGATCATATAGTGTAACATGGGTTGCTAATATGACTAGGATAATGGCTTTTGCTGCTAGACATTGAAAGAAAGTTGAAAGAAAACCAGTAGAACAGGAGAATATTTATAAAAATAATTGCCTCCACGTTTCTATGGTGGGATTTTGGCTATAGGCTACTTTGAAGCAAGGAAAGACATGCCTTATAATATGAAGTAAAACCACCAGGCTTCAAACAATTAAGGAACAGGAAAAATATAGATGCTAATGATAGGCCTAAGTCTAGTCTGGTAGATGAAAAGGCTTTCCCAAAAACCTTCTCAATTAAATGTTATCTTGCTACAAAGTGGCCTATACCTATCTGGCAGAATGATATCATGATTATTTGCATCAATCCAATGGCCATTTGTTGTGCAAACTCCATCTCATGTGCTACAGAAACACCGCTAACAAAACAACAGTGATAGGTGCCTGCTCAGTTGAATGAAAGGCTATACAATTTTTTTTAAATGCCTTAGATTTTTCCCAGATCTAAAAAGTAGTCTCCTGATGTGGTTTAAGCATTGTTATGGACTTAAAACATACAATTTTATTGTTTTCTATAAAAAAGAGAGTGAAAACCTGCAACAATTAGAAAAAATCAGAAACCTGTGAATTTTTTACTCATTTATCTGTTTCAATAGCAGACCTATTATTAGCTGACTTTGGATGGCCTGACTGTGAAAGAACAATATGGTGCATTCGGGAAAGTATTCAGACCCCTTGACTTTTTACACATTTTGTAACGTTACAGCCTTATTCTAAAATGGATTTAAAAAGAAAAATCCTCATCAATCTGCACACAATAACCCACAATGACAAAGTAAAAACAGGTATGATTTTTTTGTGCAAATGTATTAAAACTTAAAAACAGAAATACATTATTTACATAAGTATTCAGACCCTTTGCTATGAGACTCAAAATGGAGCTCAGATGCATCCTGTTTGTATTGATCATCCCTGTAATGTTTCTACTTGATTGGAGTCCATCTGTGGTAATTTTAAATGATTGGACACGCTTTGGAAAGGTACACGCCTGTCTATATAAGGTCCCACAGTTGACAGTGCATGTCAGAGCAAAAACCAAACCATGAGGTCGAAGGAATTGTCCGAGAGCTCCGAGACAGGATTGTGTCAAGGGACAGATCTGTGGAAGGGTACCAAAAAAATTCTGCAGCATTGAATGTCCCCAAGAACACAATGGCTTCCATCATTCTTAAATGGAAGAAGTTTGGAACCACAAAGACTCTTCCTAGAGCTGGCCGACTGGCCAAACTGAGCAATCGAAGGAGAAGGGCCTTGGTCAGGGAGGTGACCAAGAACCGGATGGTCACTCTGACAGAGCTCCACAGTTCCTCTGTGGAGATGGGAGAACCTTCCAGAAGGACAACCATCTCTGCAGCACTCCACCAATCAGGCCTTTATGGTATAGTGGCCAGACAGAAGCCACTCCTCAGTACAAGGCACATGACAGCCCGCTTGGAAATTGCCAAAAGGCACCTAAAGGACTCAGACAATGAGAAACAAGATTCTCTGGTCTGATGAAACCAAGATTTAACTCTTTGGCCTGAATGCCAAGCGTCACGTCTGGAGGAAACCTGCACCATCCCTACGGTGAAGCATGGTGGTGGCAGCATCATGCTGTGCGGATGTTTTTCAGCAGCAGGGACCGGGAGACTGGTTAGGATCGAGGGAATTAGCAAAGTACAGAGAAATCCTTGATTAAAACCTGCCCCAGAGCGCTCACGACCTCAGACTGGGGTGAAGGTTCACCTTCCAACAGGAAAATGACCCCAAGCACACAGCCAAGACAACGCAGGAGTGACTTCTGAACAATTCTCTGAATGTCCTTGAGTGGCCCAGCCAGAGCCCGGACTTAAACCCTATTGAACATCTCTGGAGAGACCTGAAAATAGCTGTTCAGCAACGCTCCCCATCCTACCTGACAGCTTGAGAGAATCTACAGAGAAGAATGGGGAAACTCCCCACATACAGGTGTGACAAGCTTATAGAGTCATACCCAAGAAGACTAGAGTCTGTAATCACTGCCAAAGGTGCTTCAACAAGGTACTGAGCAAAGGGTCTCTGAATGCTTATGTAAAAAAATTTGGGGTAAATCTGAAAACATTTCTAGAAACCTGTTTTTTCTTTGTCATTATGGGGTATTGTTTGTAGATTGAGTAGGGGGAAAAACTATTTAATACATTTTTGAATAAGGCTGTAATGTAACAAAATGTGGAAAAAGTCAAGGGGTCTGAATACTTTCCGAATGCACTGTATACATTTATGTGATTTAGAGTGTATGTCACTGTTTCTCATATAATTTTTCACATATGGTACCTTTCCTTCACCGGGTGAGCCTTTTGTGATTGTTTTGCTAAATTAGCCTATACCCACTTCTCCAGTCACCACTACATAACTGATTTAGCACTTTCTTAGGCCAGGATTCAATTCATTGCGCAACGCACTGGACAGCCGACAATGGGGCTTTAAATGGCATTTTCCCTGATGTTCGCAGAGATCACCACATTCACGGTAAACGCTGTGCATGTCAAGCATGTTGAAACATGGATCTAACACTGATCAGATTGAATCCAGGCCTTAGATGCATCTGGTCTGTATCTGCTATTGTTTCCTTTTGCAATCTGACCTTTTTATCACAGAGATAACACATCTCTGCCTGCAATAGTTGTTTTTCATGCGAACACAGGCTCTGACTTTGGATCATGGACATTCCTCTCTCTCTTTCCAACTGTGATAGTTAAACCACTTTTGGCCCAAATACATTTCCCAGAAGAGGTTGAAGATATAAAAACATGATTTTCACATTATCTTTTATTCCTTTCTTCACAGAGGCCCTTACCATTATCACAACAATGAAATGATGCAATTAGCTGGAATATTGACCAAAAAGGTACAAGCTATTTCAGAAGCTAAGTCTGAGTAAGGAATTAATAGCTTCTAGTCTGAGCGATACAGTGACTACAGCTAAATTACTGTGGTTGACGACAGATATAATTGTTCACATGTGATTAAATGTATGCAGATACATAAACAAACATTAGGCAGATATGTAATCTCACCAGATGTCAAATTAATTGGTTCTTTGACTGATGATATTAGTGCTTGTGTCTATTAACAAGTCTTGTATTAATTAACATGTTTCTGACTGCTTTATAAAGATTATAACGCACGCATTTACTGAATATACTATTCAGTAAGGACTGAATCCCTTAGATGTGTGGTAATTGAATCTTGCTTAAATCGTGCATCGATGTCAATGGGAGATTTGCCCCAACATTTTCAGGGACAGTTCTAGCCATGTACAAAGCACGAAAAGCAATGTCTGTCCTCAGTGTAATGTACCTCAATCTTTAGTAAGAGAAAGGGATGATGTTTCTCATTGAAAATATCGTAAAATCAAACCTAGCTAAAATCCATGTCAGAAAGTAGCTGTATGGCAGCAGAGTACATCAGTCCCCTGGAACAAGCAGTCTTTTTCGCTTGGTGAAACAACGTGACTGAAATTCCCACATTTGCAAACAGTAAGAATAATGTGCCCGTTGAGAATTTGATTACTGATAGACTGGATATGTTTTATTTCCAGCAAGTGCTGAAGTTCTCTGTTATAAAGTAGAAATAAGGTTAGTATTCCAATATTCATGAAAAATACCTTACAGTACATGACAACACATTTAGCCTCAGGGGTAAATTGTAACACGGAAACATGCAAATACACCAAACTGAGGAATCATTTGATCTACATTTTAGAATTGTTTTGAATGGCAGACGAGCTAAATTCCCAACTTGGTGTGTTGCAACTGACATCTGGACCAATTAGGAGCCTCACAAGAATGTACGCAGATGAAACTTTTAAAACATTGTGCAATATCAACTGTGGTCAGTCTCATTGCTGAGTAACATAAATAGCCTAGTTGGGAGGTCGAGATGTTCCTTCAACAAAGGAGTTGAACGAACATGAGATAATGCTCTTGACCATTGAACAACTTTTGATTTGATTTGTTAGCATCACTCACTCAACATCCATTAGGTTACTCATAGTCTCAACACTTTTTTATTCTGCCACTCCCGTTCTTTCATTGATTCAACCTTATGCATTGTATTGGAGTGGGTGAAATTCTTGCAGCCATCACTGATTCACGTAACTGTTGCTGGTGAGATATGGCATGTATATATATATATGTATGTGTGCGTGCAGATGATGTGAATCTATATATGGGGATGACAGACTGTACTGTAGGAGAGGAGAGAGGCCAGGGAATTAAGCCAATCTGACATGTTTAGCACAGCATTTTACCGCACCCCCACTCTCCAACGATCTTCTCCTCTTCTTCCTCACTCCCTACCCAGAGACCACACAACATGCATTGCATGAGAGAGTAACTCTCACACAGGCCAGGCCCCAGTCCCTGTAGCCATTCTCATGTGTAGATTATCTCCAAGGTGGCGTGTAGACAAGCAGACAAATTCAAACAATTTTTTTCCCACTAATTGGTATTTTTACCAATCACATCAGATCTTTTCACATCAGATCTTTTCAGAACTGATCTGATGGCCAACACACCAATTAGTGAAAAAAGTTCCCGAATTGTCTGTCTAAACTGTCTAGATGCAGCCCAAAAGACAGACGGGCTCAGATGCTGTCATTTGGAGGCAGAGTGGTAGAGGGAAGATTTTAATCCATGTAACTAGTGATGGTTGTTTGGATGCAAGTCAGAAAATGTAATTGTTAATGTGCAGTTGTGCACACACTCAATAATGCATTTACTGCAGTGCAAATTTGATTGAATTTCTAGCCAGACATAGACATCCTCTCTCTCTTCACCCCTGTGAAGCCTAGGCACAGCGGGAGTGTGTGGCTGGGAGATAACGAGGCTTGTCGAGCACCCTTGATACCCATGCTACGATAAGATCCAGTTGCTGTCCATCAGGCCAGCTTGTAGCACTGGCTGTCATGAGCATCCAAGGAAATCTGTCAACAGCACAGGCTTGTCATATCACTGCCATTACACAGGCAGCATCTGCACAAACAGGTCCTTCGAAGGATTCATCACACTGTTAATATACAGCTAAGGTCGGGAGTTTACATACATCTTAGCCAAATACATTTAAACATTTAATCCTTGTCAAAATTCCCTGTCTTAGGTCAGTTAGGATCACCACTTTATTTTAAGAATGTGAAATGCCAGATTAATAGTAGAGAGAATGATTTAATTCAGCTTTTATTTCTTTCATCACATTCCCAGTGGGTCAGAAATGTACATAAATTCAATTAGTATTTGGTAGCATTGCCATTAAATTGTTTAACTTGGGCCAAACGTTTCGGGTAGCCTTCCACAAGCCTCCCACAATATGTTGGGTGAATTTTGGCCCATTCCTCCTGACAGAGCTGGTGTAATGGAGTCAGGTTTGTAGGCCTCCTTGCTCGCACATTTTCAGTTCTGCCCACAAATGTTCTATGGAATTGAGGTCTTTGTGATGGCCACTCCAATACCTTGACTTTGTGGTCCTTAAGCCATTTTGCCACAACTTCGGAAGTATGCTTGGGGTCATTGTCCATTTGGAAGATCCATTTGTGACCAAGCTTTAACTTCCTGACTGATGTCGTGAGATGTTGCTTCAAAATATCCACATAATTTTCCTTCCTCTCGATACCACTTTTTTTTTTAAAGGGCACCAGTCCGTCCTGCAGCAAAGCACCCGCACAACATGATGCTGCCACCCCTGTTCACGGTTGGGATGGTGTTCTTTGGCTTGCAAGCGTCTCCCTTTTTCCTCCAAAACTAACAATGGTTATTATGGCCAAACAGTTCTATTTTTGTTTCATCAGACCAGAGTACATTTCTCCAAAAAGTACAATCTTTGTCCCCATGTGCAGTTGCAAACCGTAGTCTGGCTTTTTGATGGTGGTTTTGGAGCAGTGGCTTCTTCCTTGCTGAGCGGCCTTTCAGGTTATGTCGATATTGGACTCGTTTTACTGTGGATATAGATACTTTAGTACCTGTTTCCTCCAGCATCTTCACAAGGTCCTTTGCTGTTGTTCTGTGATTGATTTGCACTTTTCGCACCAAAGTACATGCATCTCTAGGAGACAGAACGCGTCTCCTTCCTGAGCGGTATGACGGCTGCGTGGTTCCATGGTGTTTATACTTGCGTACTATTGTTTGTGCCGATGAACGTGGTACCTTCAGGCGTTTGGAAATTGCTCCTAAAGATGAACCAGACTTGTGGAGGTCTACATTTTTTTTCTGAGGTCTTGGCTGATTTCTTTTGATATTCCAATGATGTCAAGCAAAGAGGCACTGAGTTTGAAGGTAGGCCTTGAAATACATCCACAGGTACACCTCCAATTGACTCAAATTATGTCAATTAGCCTATCAGAATCTTCTGAAGCCATGACATAATTTTCTGGAATTTTCCAAACTGTTTAAAGGCACAGAAAACTTAATGTATGTAAACGTCTGACCCACTGGAATTGTGATACAGTGAATTATAAGTGAAATAATCTGTCTGTAAACAATTGTTGGAAAATTACTTGTGTCATGCACAAAGTAGATGTCCTAACCGACTTGCCAAAACTATAGTTTGTTAACAAGAAATTTGTGGAGAGGTTGAAAAACGAGTTAATGACTCCAACCTAAGTGTATGTAAACTTCTGACTTCAACTGTATGTCAGGTTGATGAAACAGGGAAAACATCTCTCAAATCACCCCCAAACTGAACAGTTCTGAAGGTTACAAGAGAATGAGTGCCCTGTATTAAATGTCTGGGGGGGGGGGGGGGGGGGGGACCTACACGTACAGTACACTGTTACAGAACTGGACTGGCCTTGGTATTGGAATCAGTCTTGTGTATCTATTGATAGCTCTCTCATGGCACAGTCCCATAGTTACAGTGGTTGGTTGAAACAATCATGGGTGATCTTAGAGAGCATGATGTGCTACATAGTACATACTATGAAATTAAGCCTTTCAATGTGCAGTCAGTTGCACGTAGGACTAGGCTATGGTCTTTAGAATATCATTTTGTAAAGATAGTATTGACCATTTTGTGCTCCTACTGTTTTGATGTTCCACAAGGTAGTCCCCCTCATCCTTCTCCACCACTGTTCATTGGATAAAATGGGTTACAAAGGAGCCTTTTGTTCAAATCAAATATAATGTGTCTCTTCGTGTTATCAGCAGACTTGCTGGTAATGACACACCACAATGGTGCATATTCATGTTGTAATTGTAAGCTACCTGGCTCTATTTCCGATTAGATTATTATATCATTTTCCCATGTTGCTTTTGGGGTCTTTTCTCTTCTCAGCACCTGACTAAGGAAAATGACAGCATGGTGGCTATTGTTTGAATGCTAACCTGCTGAGGTGTCTTTCATTGCTTCTATATGCTGTAATGCAATTCTGTTAGGTATGAGGACAAGCAACTTAAGGCGCAGACAAGACCTTTTTGTCTCCTGCTTCTCCAACTCCCCAGGGGTCCAGGTCGACTTATATATTAGCGTGTTTTTTCTCCAAACTGAGTGAAGGAACACTCTTGCAGTTAATTGCCTCCTCCCCTAAGACTTGACAAGAATGCATGCTTCATTTAAACAGAGGTTCAACATTCATCCCAAGTCAATGTGATGATTGGTATTTTTTCCAAGTATATTTCTTCTCTAATATTTTGGGCCCCCTTTGATTTAGTCATATCATCTGAATGGTCAAAATGGTCAAAATGATCTAGAGTAGTGCTTCCCAACCCTAGTCCTTGAGTACTCCCAACAGTACACATTTTCATTGGCCTGGGAAACACTGATCTAGAGACTGAATAGAAGCTGAGCCTACAGGAATTTTTTGTTGTATACTTTTTTCAGTGACTGATATTCATGCACAGAAGTACATCCTTTGAAACACTATTCCAGATTATGACGAGCTATAGGACATAATATAGCAGTGCAGACATAGTAAAAACCAAACATCTGAAAATTAAGCCATCAGTACAATCTCATGACCCGAGGCAGAGAAACACAGAGACTCAAGAGTACGCCAGAAAAACTCATACATCCCAGAATGAATATACTTCTGTTGCAATTCTGGGCAAATGAATGAATTACTTGGAAGCAATATGCTGAGCATCTCTCCAGGTTATGATACCTGCTCCTCACCTAAAGGAGTGGACAGGGACCAAAGATAAACAAGGACTATCCCCAGGTATGCCATAGCTTTGAACAGAGTGTAGGTTTTATTGCCCTAATCTGTAGGCATGCTAACGTAAGGTCGGGTTTAAGAAAAATTTGCCTTGTACACTGCGACTTCAGATAGAGATAAGGTTTAATTAGAGCGACCACAAGTCTTCAGGGGACAATGAGGTGGAAATCATATGCGCAGAGAGCTGGCAGATGCTATGGCACCCCAAACTCTAAACTGAGGAGATATAACAGGAACCCCTGCACTTTATACCCAGAGCAATAGCATCCAGTATCAAAATAAAGGTCATCCAATTGTGGTCCCACACTAATATACACCAACATGCTCACTGGAGAAACTCTGAAGTACAGGACCAAAAATGATTTGATTGAGTGTTGAATTTCTTGAAATGGCAAACAAAGAATGGCAAAAAATGAAAATGCTCATGTCTTTACAAAAGCCATCCTCTGTACCATTTAGTGCACTCCCTTTTCGAGACAGAAATGTTTGCACACCTTCTATGTTGAAGTACAGTACTTCATGAAATAGGCAGAATTCACACAATACCTGAAAGACCTTTTGTATTTCCATGTGTGTTAGGCAGTGAAGAGAGCGAGAAGAAAGGATTGTATCCCAGAAATAATGTTTCTGAATAGCTCCTGCTTTTCTCATTAGCCTATTCCAGGAATAAGCCAAAGTAATGTAGCGCTTTTCAGAAGCAAGTTGACAGAGAAACCGGCATGTTGACTTTATATCTGAGGCCACGGGCCAAAGCAACTCCTCCTGTCTAGACATTTTGTAACAGCAAGTTAAAGAAACCAAAACAAGACCGCACAGTTTTCAAGTCACCTGAAAATCTGCTTTTCCAAAATCACACACCGGCCTTCATGGTTCACTTCTCCGTCCTATTTGAGTTTGCAATGGAAAGAAATACCCAGTATTTGTTTTCAGAGGAATCTGTTAAACTTTTTGTACTGTGACATGGGAAAATGGGGTTGTGTTAGATTCTGAATGCAACATTTTCTCAAGTGAGGACAAGAAGAGCCATTTGATCTATTCTGCACCCATTTGCATGCACAATCTACGGACTGTGGGAAGACACATTGGCCAAATAAGTGGCCAAATAAGTGCAAAAATACAGACCAAAACTTGACACTGGCCGTTGAGGATGGCTACACTACCAAAGCGCTTTCTTGAAGACACATCATTATTTATCACTGTGAGGTTTGAAGGTCATTTTTGCACACATAACAGACTGAATCCCATTACATGTATCCTTTGTCTTCAAAAAGTTCCATCTTCTCCTCATTTAGCACGATAATAACTTTGAGTTGTTCTTGAACATGAATCCAGATTAGCTGGTGTCGCTCTGAATGACATGTATCAAACATCTTTCATTGTTCATATTGCGTTGTTGGAACAAAGTGTGAAGCTGACTGTGAGGAAAAAGAAAGAGCATGAGGGGAAAAAAGCTGTCTGACTGACTCGTTGTCCTTTTCATTATTTACAGATTGACCTAGCAGTCTTTCTTTCCATCTTGTTCTCCTCTCATAAGGACTGGATTATCCTATTTGGTTCCAGGTGGACCACAAAATATGCTTACAAGCATGCCGGTACCAGATTTTGTGGAACTGAGCTAGCCCCCCTTTATCAAACTGACTCAAAAGATCATGGGAATATACACACATGTGCTCAGGTACAGTCCACTTCAGAACATATGAGGAAAACTGTATTTTTATATCGGTCATGGGTCTAGTATAAAGAAAATGTCTTTGCTTAGATTTTTTGAAAAATCGATAAACAGTTTTGCTCTCACAAGAACTTCATTTATGGGAGCAAGTAAGACAGAAAATAAATTGGGAAATCAGTTTTCACAGCCAGGAATTGAGAGCTTTGATCTATGTCAGGGCCAGGACTTTAAAACTCAATTTCCAGAGTAATATATTTCTAATTCCCTCCCTGGGTAAATCACTGCTGCCTGAGAATGGGATATTAATAATCGGACTCCAAAGGAACCAAAGAGTGAATTATGCTTTTAAAGATGGATTACTGAATGGTGTGACTGTGCTGGTTTTATTGCTGTAAAAGAGAGTAACTTTTTTGTAATTGATTAATCCGATGTGCAAGCAACTGTGTCCACAGCAAGGTGTGACATCTTCATAGACAGATAACCAAAAGGAATATGTCTCAACCTCAAGACGACTGCTGATGATTTGTTTACAGATGAACACACAAGGACTATGGACAGAAAAGGGATCGGATTTAGTTCAATAACAGAGTCTGTACAGATATCTTATACGTGTTCCAATGGAAACCAAAGGGCACGCTTATACAAGTACTAATCAGTGGGAACAGGGGACAGGTGTGCGTAATGAAAGTTCCGGAGGGATCCGTGACAGTACAGGCTTTAAGACCAATCGCAAACCTTTCATTCAAATAGAATAACTGGACCAAAACCCATGGGAAAGACATGAGA